>NC_057813.1:552716507-553016507 GCF_018294505.1 Triticum aestivum
CACCCCACCCTCCTCTGTCCACCGCCACCCGCCACCCCATCCACTGCCGTCCTCCTCCACCATGCTAGAGCTGATACGCTGATGCCGCCGTCCATTACAAGAGATCGACCTCTCTCATCCACGGCTTCGGACCGGGATTCTTGCATCCCGTCCTCTCGCTTCATCCCCTCCATCATCCACCTCGCCGGCGCCGCTCCTACGACCATCTCGTCCACCACGCCCCGCCGCCACCATCTACCCTCCTAGATTTGGTTCCACGCTGCCGACAGCCATCGCTACCGCAGCACCATCAAATTCTCAGCAGATGCGTACACGGTGCCGCACCAGAGGCGGTACTCTTTCGTATATGCTCAACTTATTTATCGCAACAAGAAAATAGATCGCCACTGATTTACTCTAATTCTTGTCTTGGTTGCGAATTTTCCTTTGTCCGGTTTGCACCTTCAGATCCGCCATGGCACGCTCAACACTATACTCCCAATGCTTATGGTTTTCCCCTTTTATATTCCACACTAGTTAAATCATAGTAGACTATATTTTTCAGAGCTCGCCGGAGTTCGCCGGTGCGAATGAAGGGCCTCGGGTGGTTGTGGGGCCTCGCCGAACGAAGAAAACCCGACGTGGGTGGGGGTTGGGGCGGGGGTGGGGGTGGGGGAGGCGGAGGAACACAGGCGGTGGGGGCTGGTGGTTTGGCCGGCGGCCCGTGCGGTGTTCTATATGGGAAGAATCAGAGACGAGGAAGAAGATGGGTTAGGAGACGTAGGATCTTCATCCAACTGTCTTAAATGGTCGAGAGACAGCTGGGAGTTGCATTCTTAATGCGCTCTGGTTCATCATGTGTGGGCACTGCGCAACCAACATTTTATTATCCAAAATCTGCTTGCTCTTCTTTACCATGTTCCTCTTCCGTTCTTCTTTAATATGTACTCTCTTCGTTCCTAAATACAAGTCTTTGTATAGATTCCACCATGGACTACATATGGAGCAAAATGAGTGAATCTACACTCTAAAATGTATCTAGATACATCTTATGTGATCCATAGTGGAAATCTCTACCAAGACTTATATTTTGGAACGGAGGGAGTTTGATAGTAGTACAGTATGTTCCTTGTACTGAAGATGAGCAGGGACATTTGCAGTGTAGAGGTCTATACAGTCAGTTGTGATGGACACTTTGAGCCTCTTTGATTCGTAGGATCTTGTAAACATAGGAATAGGATTTGTAGTGACCTGCCCACTTGAATCCTATAAGAATAGCAAGGAAATGCGGGGAGCTGTGTCGCCTTTGAGAGTTACACTGATATTAACAGTACCGCACCTTCACTTGAAGAGAGCTGGTATCCGAAGCGTTTCTAGCCATACCGGCAAATTAGCACATATATTCCAGCAAGTTCCACTTTGCTGATTTTACTCTGATGCTTAAGGTTTTCCCGTTATATCTACACTATGATATGTGTAGCTGCTTTGTGTTGCACTAGCAGCAGTCCACTCTTGAAGCTAAACACTGCAATGACTTGCAATATTGGCACCAAGGCATTGGGTGCCATTCTGGATGCAATGAAACTCATACGCTCCCCACCTGTTGACTCTTGTTCAGAATATGATTCTAATGACTCTTGTTCAAAATTGCCACATATAGAGAGACAACATGAATTGCATTTCTTTGGGCGTTGTGATTCATCATGAGTGGGCAATCAACATTGTATGCAATGAAGCGGAACCTCAAGAATATGCTTCCTCTTCTGTTCTTTAACATGTTCTTCTTTGTTTATTCTGTATTTGGTACGTAATGTATGTTCCTTGTCAGGAAGAGGCGCAGGGACATCTGCAGTCAACAGCTAATAGAGTTGGCCTGTACGTGATCGATAGGCTTTCAATTACTAGCGGCAATACAACACTGCGAGTTCCACTTTCCCGATTTATATATCGTGGTTATGGTGTACCCCTGTTATGTACACTATGATCTGCCTAGTTGCTATGTGCTCTTGTTATCATGGTTTGGCAATAAACTCTCTATACAGTATATTATGAACCTGTCATCTGCCAGCTATCCTTACTTCTGGAGCCTATTTTTTTGTGTACTTGTGCCAGATTATATAAATTCATGCACCATATTACAACACACATGATCTCTCTCATCAGAATCCAGTGAGAGCACACAAGTGTTTACAGGGGCGCCCCTATATTAGAATATCATCTGCATTACAAAGATAATCTCACAACTATTTATGTTTTCATGGTTCTCACATATTATACGCAATTACACTGAATATCAGAATCCGCGCATCAGAAGAATATTGTGGAACACTGCAATGACTTACAAAATTGGCACCAAGGCATTGAGTGCCATTCTTGAAGCAATGAAACTCATACGCTCCCCACCTGTTGATTCTGTTCAGAATATCATCCTAATGACTATTCTAACCTCGAGGGAGTCAAAGGCAGATGGCATGTCCTGTTCACCCATCAAGGTGCCTATTCTAATTTGGCAAGGTTTTATTGATTGCATGTATCTTGCATATGTTGTCTTGCATTTCTTCTACTTTGTTGCCCCGCCATCTGCTTAGTTTACTCATCATATAACTCGAGATGCCATGCCCATCCATTATCAATACATATTCCATCTGTCATCATACCACGTTTTTTCATTCAAATGTTGTTCTTGTGCATCAGACATCAAAAAGGAAGAGGGTGATTGCCAAACCCGAAGGAGCACCAGCAAAGTCCTTGGAAAACATGGTGGTGCCGGAGAAATCAGACATCGCCCCACTTATATTGGTTGTACAACTAGTGACACAAAACGTAGGACCGACTCCAGCAGACTGTACCCATACTTCACTGGCCACACCACTAGCCCCACCACACAGGACCTGCACTCCAGCAAAAGGTATACCAATTTCATTTGCCATAGCACCAGCAGTACCACAGAAAAATCACACTCCAGCAAAAAGTACAGCAAGTCCACCGGCCAAAGACCTATCCTAACTGCAGAGACAGCCAATTCCTGCAGATTGGAACCCCATTCCATTTATTCCCAGTTTAAAAGACAATGCTTTCAATGTTGTTAGGGACTACATGCATATATTCCCATCATGGGAAGATTATAGTGAAGACAAACACCATTTTCACATCTTTCTGTCCAACTCACGTGTAAGTGCTATTATTCATGGTTATTATTTTCCTATTTTCTGCCGATCGAACACATCAATGATTTACATTACATTGTTGTAACTAGGCGAGTGTCAATCTGGATAGTCATGACGAGCAAAGCTTGCTTGTGCTTTTCAAGGAAGCATTGCAGCAGTATCGGTGTTACTTGAGGAAATCACACTTTGATGGCAAGTCTATAAACGAATTTCCGGTGAAGTCTCCTGTGCTAAATTTAGAAGACATTGAATGGAAAAACCTTGTTATGCACTGGTCTCGTTCCCAGGATGAGGTACTGTCTATGAAATCACATGACAATTTGAACTTCTACTTTTCCGCATGTGCTTTACGATTCTTTTTTGCAGAAATCTACTCGAAGAAGAATTCCGGTTTGAAAAGAACGACGGGATATCGCAAATATGTTGCCCGCTGCTTTGCTCTTGTTAGTACCTGTTGTCCTGTATCACTGTACTTCCATACATACCTGGTTCATTATGTGACAGCAGTATGCATGATAGCTTGCTTATTAATTGTTCGCTCCAAATTATCTGATCTGTATGAATGGTTACATTAGTGTAGAATATATCCAATACCAATGAATTTTTTCAGCTCTACATTGTTCTTATAAGTACATGTTGTCCTTTATCAGTGTACTTATATTCATAGGTAGTTGTTCATGTACCGTCACTCTGCAGCTTATTTTCCTTTGCCCTCCATTTTCTACACATCGGATCCATATTTACTCTTACCATAAGGTTGGTACTGAAGAAGTTTAGTTGTGCATTGCTCTTGGCTTGTGCCTTTTGCCTGTATTGCTGCACATACATTTATAGCTACTTGGTTATGTAGCATCACTCTTCATCTTGTCTTAATTATTCTCCATTTTTCGTATATTATCACATCTATATATACTCTTAACAAAATGTAGAATAAAGGCAATGCTTATGAAGAAGAATCTGTGGTAAACTTCTTGAATTGCCCCCCCCCATCAGCATGGACAAGGGCTTTATAGAGCCTGTCTTCACCAGTATTATAAGTTTGTCCTTCTCAAGCCTTCAAACTTTGTTGTGTATATTTGGTTAGGCATGAATGCAACAATTGTTTATTTTTGGTGTTTGCATCAAATTGCATGTTTAAAGTTTATTATGTACTCCCTCCATTCCTAAATATAAGTCTTTCTAGAGATTTCAATATGGACTACATACGGAACAAAACGAGTGAATCTACACTCTAAACTATGTCTATATACATCCGTATGTAGTTCATATTGAAATCTCTAAAAGACTTATATTTAGGAACGGAGGGAGTAGTTCATAAACAAAAGTTTGTCCTTCTCAATTTAAGTTTTCAGTTGTACAACCAAGTTCCTTCTTCATACCATGTAAATTAAACTATATAGAGCAAGTGATATTCTTTTGCACTGCATGTATGCTTCTGTTCTTCATCCGTAATCCAGTGGTGTGGTGAACCTACCCACTACAGCACAATGTCATATTCTGCAATTATTTAACTATGAACAATGTCATATCATTCTACTATTATTTAAACCGTCTCTTTATTTGCCAATCTGAAATGGGATAAATTGACAGCACACTAACCATTGATACTTATGAGTTCTTGATCTGTAATCCAGTGGTGTCGTGAAGCTGCCAACTCCTTCACAATGTCATTTCCTGCCATGTATTGACCTGAACAATACCATATTGCGTTAATGCATTTTTAAACTGTGTCACTTTATTCGTCAGTAAGAAATGTGATGAATTGTCAGCACTAATACTTTTATGTGCAAAACCTGTCATCTGTCTGCTTGTTTATCTTTCAGAGTGAGGAAGATATAAGTGTTGAACAAGCGCAGTCTCATCATCTTGCTCAGGTGCTTGCGCTGCAGGTCGCCATCAAGGCTAACCTTTCTTGAACTCTATTGAAGTGTTGTTGGTTTTGTATATTATTTTGTCGGCATGTTTATTTGCACTCGTGGCGATCTTTGATGCCCAGTGTATGTAATCTGCTGTCTGCTTGTGCTTTATTATCATAGTGGCGAACTTTGATGCCCACTGGATGTAATATGCCGTAATTTCTTTATTGTATAGTCTAGGTTTTTTCTTATTCATGATGCTGCAGTTATTTTACTGTATATATATCCTGTCTTTGCAGTAAAGCGGCCAAACCGTAAAATTACGGTACATAATCGGGCCGTCATGCAATCACGATGTATGATCCGCATCATGGGCCCCGTCAAACTGGCCCACTAGTAGAATCGGCCCTTTAATAGGTTGAGAAGTAGGTTGGGCCTGGAACATGCCGAACAGCTCACGGGCCGGCAGTAGCCCGAAATGGACCCCGACCCATGATTGTGCGAATCAAATCACGGGCTTTTAACAGGCCAAAATTGTCTCGGTCCTTGTTTGTCCCAATCATATCGGCTGCGAGCAGGCCGGATGCAAACCGGGCCGTAGTTAGGCCCAACTATATGACGGGCTTTTAACAGGCCAAAATTAATATAGGGCCGAAATGTTAAACAGGCCCTTAACAGGCCGAAACTAATATCAGGCCGATTTACTAAATGTGCCTTTTGCAAGTGGGCCTAAAAGCATAGCGTCCAGTTAACGGGCCGAATCTGATATGGGCCATAATTGAGGCCAAAGCCTCTTAAAGGGCCGGACCTGATCTGGGCCGTGATTTGGCCCAGAATGTGGGACACTTTTAAAGGGTCGGATCTCATATGGGCCATTATTAGGCCCGGAACGTGGCAGGCTATTAATGGACTGGATCAAATATGGGCCGGCATTTGGCCCAAAATATGGCAGCCAGTTAATGGGCCGGCCTACTAGGGTCCTCAAAATCTTGTGGGCCTACAACTGGGCCGGCCCATTAGTGTTGGTGAAATCTCGTGGGCCTTTAGCTGGGTCGGCCCATTATGATCCGCAAGAATTTTGTGGGCCTTTACCTGGGCCGGCCCATTATGGCACACAAAAATCTTGTGGGCCTTTACTTGGGCCGGCCCATTATGGCCCGTGAAATCTTGTGGGCTTTAGCTGGGCCAGCCCATTATGGTCCGCAAAATCTCGTTGGCCTTTAGCTGGGCCGGCCCATTATGGTCCGCAAAATCTTGTGGGCCTTTAGTTGGGCCGGCCCATTTAAACTTGATGGGCCGTGCCACGTGTCGACGTATCATAGGCGCCTTCTGTCCAATGAGTGGATGACATCTGTCCCAACGATGAGCCGACACGTGTTTCCTCCAGCCAATGATGATTTTACACGTGGAAAATCCCCATTGGTCGGGGCTATTAACGGGTTATCGGATCCAAAACCCGACCCGATAGCTTAACGATGTTCCGTTACGGTGGATGCCACGTGTCGGTCACCCTTGACGAAAGCACTTCTGTGACGCGCGATTTATCGTCACAGAAGTGGACACTTCCATGATGATAATTTTGGTAATGTCATGGAACACTTCTATGACAGCACAGGTATGACTATCTTGATTCTGTCATAAAATTGTCATGGATGTACATGCATGACAAAAAACACGACCTACCGTGACAAACAGGTATCATCACGGATGTGTATTTTTTTGTAGTGCTAGCACCAAATACTCTGAAGTAGCTTACATTTGGCTTCTTACCAGTTAGGAGTTCATAGGATGTTTTCTTTAGAAGCTTGTGAAGATAAACACGGTTGATGACGTGGCATGCAGTATCAATGGCTTCAGGCCAGAATTTCCGTGGAGTCTTGTACTCATCGAGCGTCGTTCGGGCCATTTCAATAAGGGTTTTGTTCTTGCGCTCCATGATGCCATTCTGCTGAGGTATGTACAGAGCAGAGAACTCATGAGTGATGCCCATAGTATCCAGATAAAGGTCGAGGCCGGTGTTCTTGAACTCAGTGTCGTTGTCACTTCTGATATGCTTGATCTTGACGCCATAGTTTGTCATGGCACGATTGGCAAAGCATCTGAAGACATCCTGCACTTCATTCTTGTAGAGGATTATATGCACCCAAGTATATCTAGAGTAATCATCAACAATGACAAAGCCATAGAGGCAAGCAGTGGTAGTGAGAGTAGAGTAGTGAGTAGGGCCAAATAAGTCCATGTGTAGCAACTCGAAGGGTTGAGATGTAGTCATGATTGTCTTCGAGGGATGCTTGGCCCTAGTCATATTTCCAGCTTCGCAAGCACCACACTGGTGATCCTTCTTTAACTTGACGCCTTCGATGCCCATGACATGCTTCTTCTTCGCGAGAGTGTGCAAGTTCCTCATGCCAACTTGCCCTAGCCTTTGATGCCAAAGCCAGCACTTTGAAGCTTTTGCTAGAAGACATATGGCCATTTGCGGTCCTGCTGAGAAATCTACCATATACAGACCATCTTTACGATACCCTTCAAAGACTAGAGACTTGTCAGATTCCATTAGTACAAGGCAATGATATTTTCCAAATAGCACAATCATGTTTAAGTCACAACGCATTGAGACAGGCATTAAGTTGAAACCAAGGGATTCAACAAGCATCACTTTATCCATGTGTTGATCCCTTGATATTGCAACTCTACCTAGACCCAATACCTTGCTTTTACTAGTGTCAGCAAATGTGATGTGACTCTTGTCTGATGGACGTAGCATTGAATCCATCAGAAGACTTCGATCCCCAGTCATGTGGTTATTGCATCCACTGTCCATAATCTATTCTGAAGTACGAGGTGTCATAGCCTATGAAGTTTGGGGGATAGGCTTCACCAAGCGAGTTGTGAAGCATAAACATTTGACGAACAAGTGGAACATGGAAATTCAGATCTTGGTTAGGATAGATAGGATGAGTGTCAAGGAATCCCGGGACGAAATACATAGTAAGACTATTTGGGCATTTTATCTTGCGCCCCACAAGATGTTTAAGGTCCCCAGCATTAGCATCGGACGCCTTTGATTTCCGGCTGGAGACCCTTCCCTGCAAAAGAGTGTTAAGTTTTCTTAACCACCCACATTTTTAGGGGTGGCTTAGAAGCAATGAGTCTAAGTGCATCATCTGAGAACTTCGGCTTTGGAGCCCTAGTAAATAGCCTTGCAGGAGGTGAATAATACTCATAGGAATAAGCAGAAAAGTTCTTTGTTCTATGAACATAGCGGTTTGATGAAACGCTCATATTCATGGGTCTGAGTATGATTTCCCTGCAAAAGATTGACGTTAGGGTGACTCAGATGAGTCCTCGGTCTGTATGAAGCTTTTGGACCATATGAAGCCTTTGGTATGGGGTTTGTCTTCTTCACAGGTGGTGTCATGATGACATTCACTGGAATATTCTCAGGATAGCTTTTGGGTACCCATATCTTCTTCATAGGTGGCCCATTCCTGCAGTTAGTACCAATATATCTGGCAAACACTTCGCCATTCTGATTCTTAAACAGTTTATAGTTTGCATCAAAGGATTCATCAATGATAATAGGGTTAGCACAAGTGAAGCCAGATAAGGTGGATGGATCTACTGAAGGTTCCTTTGCAGCAACCCATGTGGTTTTGGGGTACTGCTCAGGCTTCCAGTAAGACCCATCAACATTCATTTTCCTCTCGAACCCAACACCCTCTTTCCCAGGGTTTCGGTTCAGAATCTGCTTTTTGAGGACATCACATAATGTCTGGTGCCCTTTGAGACTTTTGTACATCCTTGTCTCAAGCAGTGTCTTCAACCTAGCATTCTCATCAGCAATAGTAGTGGTATCCTCAGTAGAGGGGTTAGTTACCACATTAGCAGTTGAAGATATTGCAACAGGAGTAGCAGTAGAACATTCAGCAACAGAGGCAGCATTATCATGCTCAATGCATTTTAGACATGGTGGTTCAAATCCTTCCTGAGCGGGACTGATCTGTTGAGCGTGAAGTGACTCGTTCTCTTTTTGAAGATCTTCGTGAATCGCTCTCAATTTCTCAAGATCTTGCTTCCTTTGAAGATAATCATAGGAAAGCTTTCCATGAGTTGTTGTGAGTGTTTCATGACGACTTTCAAGTTCTTCGTACTTAACATGAAGATTTTTGATGTCTTCAATTAAGGACTAAGATCGGGTCATTTCCGCGTCCAACAAGTCATCGCTTTTGTCTAACAGTTTTTGAATGTGTTCCATAGTTTTTTGTTGTTCAGTTGCAATTTTAGCAAGTGTTTTGTAACTAGGTTTGGATTCACCATCAGAGTCATCTTCACTTGATGTTTGAAAGTAGGCATCGCGTGATTCTACCTTGGCACCACGTGCCATGAAGTAGTAGGTGGGAGCCGAGTCGTCCTTGCAATTATCATTAGCGTTGGTGACGAAGCCATTGTCTTTAGTGTTGAAGATGGACTTGGCAACGTAGGTTGTAGCTAGAGCTAGACTCGCAACACCAGAGTCGGACTCCTCCTCAGACTCCACCTCCACCTCCTCAAAAGCAGACTCCTCCTCTGAATCCATCTCCTTGCCAACAAAAGCACAAGCCTTGCCAGATGAGCTCTTCTTGTGTGATGAAGACTTGGAAGAAGACTTTGAGGATTTCTTCTTGTTGTTGTCATTAGAATCATATTCTTTGCTCTTCTTCTTCTTCTTCTCACTGTCCCACTATGGACACTTAGAGATGTAATGACCAGGTTTCTTGCACTTGTGGCAGGTTCTCTTCTTGTGTTCATGGGTGGAAGCTTCATCATTTCTTGAGCTGGATCGTGAAGACTTTCTGAAGCCTTTTCTTCTTGGTGAATTTCTGGAACTTCTTCACAAGCATAGAAAGCTCCTTTCCAATGTCTTCAGGATCACCAGAACTACAGTCAGATTCTTCTTCAGATGAGGAAACAACCTTTGCCTTCAAAGCGCGAGTTCGGCCATAGTTGGGGCCATAGATATCTCGTTTCTCAGATAGCTGAAACTCATGTGTGTTGAGCCTCTCAAGTATGTCAGACGGATCGAGAGTCTTGAAGTCAGGGCGTTCTTGAATCATTAGGGCTAAGGTGTCAAATGAGTTGTCAAGTGATCTCAGTAGTGTCTTGACTATTTCATGCTTCGTGATCTCAGTGGCGCTGAGTGCTTGGAGCTCATTTGTGATATCAGTGAGGCGATCAAATGTGAGTTGGACGTTCTCATTGTCGTGTCTCTTGAAGTGGTTGAAGAGGTTGCAGAGGACACTGATCCTTTGATCTCGCTGAGTCGAGATGCCCTCATTGACCTTGGAGAGCTAGTCCCAGACTAGCTTCGATGTTTCCAGAGCACTCACACGACCATACTGTCCTTTGGTCAGATGACCACAGATGATGTTCTTGGCGGTAGAGTCCAGTTGAACGAACTTCTTGACATCAGCAGTGGTGACACCTTCACCGGTTTTGGGAACGCCATTCTTGATGACATACCACAGATCAACATCAATGGCTTCAAGATGCATGCGCATCTTATTCTTCCAGTAGGGCTATTCAATGCCATCAAAGATGGGCACACAGCGGAGACTTTGATTATCCCTGCAGTTGACATAGCTAAAACTCCACATGGTTAAACCGAATCACACAGAACAAGGGAGTACCTTGCTCTGATACGAATTGAAAGAGCTAGTTATCGACTAGAGGGGGGTGAATAGGCGATTTTTATGAAAGTCTTCAAAACATGGGAGTTTCAAAGACAAACAATAGAAATGACACTATTCGTATGCAGCGGAAGGTAGACTACACTAGGCAAGCCATAGTCAAGTATTCAATGAAGTGAAAGCACAAAGACTATCAGTAGCTAGGTAGTAAGGATCAGGATGGAAGATAGTATGAAGCCAATCAGACCAAGTAGTCACACAGTGAAGTCAAACAGATAATGCAAGCAGGCAATGACTTCACGAAGACAAATTGTAAGTAAAGAGAAGTGAAAGATCGAACCAGTAGCTTGGAGATGACAGAGATTTGTTCGACCAGTTCCAGTTGCTGTGACAACTGTACGTCTGGTTAGGGAGGCTGAGATTCAACTCAGAAGACCGCATCTTCACCTTATTCCCCTTGAGCTAAGGACACCTAGTCCCCACCCAATCACTCTGGTAAGTCTTCAAGGTAGACTTCCAAACCTTCACAGACTTTGTTCACCAGCAATCCACAATGACTCTTGGATGCTCAGAACGCGACGCCTAACCGGCTGGAGGATTCACAGTCCTCAAGTGTAACAAGTCTTCAGATCACGCGGACAGAAAGACTTCAGTGATGCCAAACACTCTTGGGCTTTGTCCTTGTAAGGATTCTCTCTTAAATGCTTCGGAGGTGGGTTGCTCTCAAACGACAAAAGCCATGCACTAACTCTGAGCAGCCACCAATTTATGGTGTAGGGGGTGGGCTATTTATAGCCACTGGGCAACCCGACCTGATTTGTCTGAAATGACCATGGGTCACTAAGGAACTAACACGTGTCCCAACGGTTAGATTTCAAACACACGCGGTAGCTTGACTTGGGCTACAAGTAAAGCTGACTCATCCGACTCTGGATAAGATTTGCTCTAATTGTCTTCGCTCGAAGACATAGGATTTGGTTGAGTATCACTTCAGTCACTCTGACTTTGTTCACTTGGACCCCACTTAACAGTGCGGTGGTTCCTATGACTCAACAAAGAAAAAAAGGAAACAACAAAACAACTAAGTCTTCGCTCTCCATAGTCTTCATGCGATGTCTTCTCATGTCATAGTCTTTAACGTGAATAGCTTCACAGACCACCATTGTCTTCAACATCTTCGCACATTTTTAGGGGTCATCTCCGGTACGTAAACCGAATCAATGAGGGACTACTACCTCTGTTATCCTGCAATTCTCACAAACACATTAGTCCCTCAACCAGGTTTGTCGTCAATACTCCAAAACCAACTAGGGGTGGCACTAGATGCACTTACAGCCTTTTCCCCGAGAAAAGTGGGGCCCATGAGTGTCATTAACTCTAACTTGGAAAGTGCCCTCGTGTAGAGTACTAAAACTCCAACTCACCCATTTCTCACCAAATACTCTATAAAGAAGCACCTCTTTCAGGAAATCCCAACTTACTCTATCATAAGCTTTTTCATAATCAAGCTTAAGAATCAACCTGCTAGAACCAGATCTATGGAGCTCATGAATAACTTCATGTGCCATCACCACACTTTCTAAGATAAATCTCCCTTTAATAAAAGCAGTCAGGTTGGAGGAAATTGTTGGGGAACGTAGTAATTTCAAAAAAAATCCTACGCACACGCAAGATCATGGTGATGCATAGCAACGAGAGGGGAGTGTATCTTCATACCCTTGAAGATCGCTAAGCGGAAGCATTTATCAACGCGGTTGATGTAGTCGTACACCTTAACAATCCGCCCCGATCAAGTACCAAACGTACGGCACCTCCGCGTTTAGAACATGTTCAGCTCGATGACGTCCTTGCCTTCTTGATCCAGCAAGACGGGCGGAGTAGTATATGAGTTCCGGCAGCATGACGGCATGGTGATGGTGTTGGTGAAGAACAATCTCCGCAGGGTTTCGCCTAAGCACTAAAGAAACTATGATGGAGGATAAACTAGAGGGGACGGGGTTGCCGGCACACGGCTTGGTGTTTCTTGATGTGTCTTTGGTGCTAGCCATGCCCCTCTATTTATATGTTGAGCCTTGGGTAGAAACTTGGAGTAAAAGCCTCCACAAAGTCGGTTTCACCCGAAAGCCAAGAGTCCTTCTCGGACTCCAGGGCCAGACGCCAGGGTTCCCGGTGTCTGGACCCAGACGCCAGGGACCCTGGCGTCTGGCCCCTGTACTCCGCAAAATTTCCTTTTGCGCTTTCCAGAAACCTTGTGGGCTTTCCCCTTTGGCCCAAATAAAGTGTTCTCGTACCCAAATATTTCGGGAAACATCCAGAACCCCTTCCGGTGAATTCTGGAACCCTTCCAGAGACCAAACACTATTATCCCATATATTAATCTTTATCTCCAGACCATTCCAGAGTTCCTCGTCATGTCCGTGATCATATCCGGGACTCCGAACAACATTCGGTCACCAACATACATAACTCATATAATACTTTATCGTCAACGAACGTTAAGCATGCGGACCCTACGGGTTCGAGAACTATGTAGACATGATCGATACACCTCTCTGGTCAATAACCAATAGCGGAACCTGGATGCCCATATTGGCTCCTACATGTTCTTCGAAGATCTTTATCGGTCGAACCGCATAACAACATACGTTGTTCCCTCTGTCATCGGTATGTTACTTGCCCGAGATTCGACCGTCGGTATCTAAATACCTAGTTCAATCTCATTACCGGCAAGTCTCTTTACTCGTTCTGTAATACATCATCCCGCAACTAACTCATTAGTCACATTGCTTGCAAGGCTTATAGTGATGTGCATTACCGAGAGGGCCCAGAGATACCTCTCCGACAATCGAAGTGAAAAATCCTAATCTTGATCTATGCCAACTCAACAAGTACCATCAGATACACCTGTAGAGCACCTTTATAATCACATAGTTACGTTGTGATGTTTGGTAGCACACAAAGTGTTCCTCTGGTATTCGGGAGTTGCATAATCTCATAGTCATAGGAACATGTATAAATCATGAAGAAAGCAATAGCAACATGCTAAACGATCAAGTGCTAAGATAATGGAATGGGTCAAGTCAATCACATCATTCTCTAATGATGTGATCCCGTTAATCAAAAGAAATCTCATGTCTATGGCTAGGAAACTTAACCATCTTTGATTCCACGAGCTAGTCAAGTAGAGGCATACTAGTGGCATTCTATTTGTCTATATATTCACACATGTACTAAGTTTCCGGTTAATACAATTCTAGCATGAATAATAAACATTCACCATGATATAAGGAAATATAAATAACAACTTTAATATTGCCTCTAGGGCATATTTCCTCCAGTCTCCCACTTGCACTAGAGTCAATAATCTAGATTACACAGTAATGATTCTAACACCCATGGAGTCTTGGTGCTGATCATGTTTTGCTCGTGAGAGAGGCTTATTCAACGGGTCTGCAACATTCAGATCCATATGTATCTTGCAAATCTCTATGTCTCCCTCCTTGACTTGATCACGGATGGAATTGAAGCGTCTCTTGATGTGCTTGGTTCTCTTGTGAAATCTGGATTCCTTTGCCAAGGCAATTGCACCAGTATTGTCACAAAAGATTTTCATTGGACCCGTTGCACTAGGTATGACACCTAGATCGGATATGAAATCCTTCATCCAGACTCCTTCATTTGCTGCTTCCGAAGCAGCTATGTATTCCGCTTCACATGTAGATCCTGAGACGACGCTTTGCTTAGAACTGCACCAACTGACAGCTCCACCGTTCAATATAAATACGTATCGGTTTGTGACTTAGAGTCATCCGGATCAGTGTCAAAGCTTGCATCGACGTAACCATTTACGACGAGATCTTTGTCACCTCCATAAACAAGAAACATAACCTTAGTCCTTTTTGTTGGGGAACGTTGCAGAAAATTAAAATTTTTCCTACGGTTTCACCAAGATCCATCTATGAGTTCATCTAAGCAACGAGTCAAGGGAGTGAGTTTGCATCTACACACCACTTGTAGATCGCGTACGGAAGCGTTAGAGGGAGCGGTGATGATGGAGTCATACTCGCCGTGATTCAGATCACCGGAGATCCTAGCGCCGAACGGACGGCACCTCCGCGTTCAACACACGTACGGAGCGTGTGACGTCTCCTCCTTCTTGATCCAGCAAGGGGGAAGGAGAGGTTGATGATGATGGCTCCAGCAGCAGCACAACGGCGTGGTGGTGGTGGAACAGCAGCACTCCGGTAGGGCTTTGCCAAGCACGTGACGGAGGAGGAAGAGGTGTAGCAGGGGGAGGGGGCGCCAGGACTTCAGGGTGCGGTTGCCCCTCTCCCCCTCCCTTTATATAGGCCCCCAGGGGGGTGCCGGCCCTGGGAGATTCAATCTCCCAAGGGGGCGGCGGCCAAGGGGGGAGGAGTGCCCCCCAAGGCATGTGGTGCGCCCCCCACCCTAGGGTTTCAACCCTAGGCGCATGGGGTGGGCCTAGGGGGGCGCACCATCCCACTATGGGCTGGCTCCCCTCCCACTTCAGCCCATGGGGCCCTCCGGGATGGGTGGCCCCACCCGGTGGACCCCCGGGACCCTTTCGGTGGTCCCGGTACAATACCGGGTGACCCCGAAACTTTCCCGATGGCCGAAATACCACTTCCTATATATAATTCTTTACCTTCGGACCATTCCGAAACTCCTTGTGACGTCCGAGATCTCATCCGGGACTCCGAACAACATTCGGTATACTGCATACTCATATTCATATAACCCTAGCGTCACCGAACCTTAAGTGTGTGGACCCTACGGGTTCGGGAGACACGTAGTCATGACCGAGACGGCTCTCGGGCAATAACCAACAACGGGATCTGGATACCCATGTTGGCTCCCACATGCTCCTCGATGATCTCATCGGATGAACCATGATGTCGAGGATTAGAACAACCCCGTATACAATTCCCTTTGTCATTCGGTACGTTACATGCCCGAGGCTCGATCGTCGGTATCCCAATACCTCGTTCAGTCTCGTTACCGGCAAGTCACTTTACTCGTACCATAATGCGTGATCCCATGACCAAACACTTGGTCACTTTGAGCTCATTGTGATGATGCATTACCGAGTGGGCCCAGAGATACCTCTCCGTCATACGGAGTGACAAATCCCAGTCTTGATCCGTGTCAACCCAACAGACACTTTCGGAGATACCTGTAGTGCACCTTTATAGTCACCCAGTTACGTTGTGACGTTTGGTACAACCAAAGCACTGTTACGGTATCCAAGAGTTACACGATCTCATGGTCTAAGGAAGAGATACTTGACATTGGAAAAGCTCTAGCAAAACAAACTATACGATCTTGTGCTATGCTTAGGATTGGGTCTCGTCCATCACATCATTCTCCTAATGATGTGATCCCATTGTCAATGACATCTAATGTCCATAGTCAGAAACCATGACTATCTGTTGACCAACGAGCTAGTCGACTAGAGGCTCACTAGGGACATGTTATGGTCTATGTATTCACACGTGTATTACGATTTCCGGATAATACAGTTATAGCATGAATAAAAGACAATTATCATGAACAAGGAAATATAATAATAACCCTTTTATTATTGCCTCTAGGGCATATTTCCAACACTTTTTAGGTATTTCAGGATGTTCTTGACCGCTGTCCGATGATCCACTCCTGGATTACTTTGGTACCTCCCTGCTAAACTAATAGCAAGGCACACATCAGGTCTGGTACACAGCATTGCATACATGATAGAGCCTATGGCTGAAGCATAGGGAACACCTTTCATTTTCTCTCTATCTTCTGCAGTGGTCGGGCATTGAGTCTGACTCAACTTCACACCTTGTAATACAGGCAAGAACCCTTTCTTTGCTTGATCCATTTTGAACTTATTCAAAACTTTATCAAGGTATGTACTTTGTGAAAGTCCAATCAAGCGTCTTGATCTATCTCTATAGATCTTGATGCCCAATATCTAAGCAGCTTCACCGAGGTCTTTCATTGAAAAACTCTTATTTAAGTATCCTTTTATGCTATCCAGAAATTCTATATCATTTCCAATCAACAATATGTCATCCACATATAATATTAGAAATGCTACAGAGCTCCCACTCACTTTCTTGTAAATACAGGCTTCTCCAAAAGTCTGTATAAAACCATATGCTTTGATCACACTATCAAAACGTTTATTCCAACTCTGAGATGCTTACACCAGTCCATAGATGGATCGCTGGAGCTTGCACACTTTGTTAGCATCCTTTGGATCGATAAAACCTTCAGGTTGCATCATATACAACTCTTCTTCCAGAAATCCATTCAGGAATGCAGTCTTTACATCCATTTGCCAAATTTCATAATCATAAAATGCATCAATTGCTAACATGATTCGGACGGACTTAAGCATCGCTATGGGTGAGAAAGTCTCATCGTAGTCAACTCCTTGAACTTGTCGAAAACCTTTTGCAAAAAGTCGAGCTTTGTAGACAGTAATATTACCGTCAGCGTCAGTCTTCTTCTTGAAGATCCATTTATTCTCAATGGCTTGCCGATCATCGGGCGAGTCAACCAAAGTCCACACTTTGTTCTCATACATGGATCCTATCTCAGATTTCATGGCCTCAAGCCATTTCGTGGAATCTGGGCTCATCATTGCTTCCTCATAGTTCGTAGGTTCATCATGGTCAAGTAACATGACCTCCAGAATAGGATTACCATACCACTCTGGTGCGGATCTTACTCTGGTTGACCTACGAGGTTCGGTAGTAACTTGATCTGAAGTTTCATGATCATCATCATTAGCTTCCTCACTAATTGGTGTAGGAGTCACAGGAACAAATTTCTGTGATGAACTACTTTCCAATAAGGGAGCAGGTACAGTTACCTCATCAAGTTCTACTTTCCTCCCACTCACTTCTTTCGAGAGAAACTCCTTCTCCAGAAAGGATCCATTCTTAGCAATGAATGTCTTGCCTTCGGATCTGTGATAGAAGGTGTACCCAACAGTTTCCTTTGGGTATCCTATGAAGACACATTTCTCCGATTTAGGTTGGAGCTTATCAGGTTGAAGCTTTTTCACATAAGCATCGCAGCCCCAAACTTTAAGAAACGACAACTTTGTTTTCTTGCCAAACCATATTTCATAAGGCGTCGTCTCAGCGGATTTAGATGGTGCCTATTTAACGTGAATGTAGCCGTCTCTAAAGCATAACCCCAAAACGATAGCGGTAAATCAATAAGAGACATCATAGATCGCACCATATCTAATAAAGTGCGGTTACGACGTTCAGACACACCATTACGCTGTGGTGTTCCGGGTGGCATGAGTTGCAAAACTATTCCGCATTGTTTCAAATGAAGACCAAACTCGTAACTCAAATATTCTCCTCCACGATCAAATCGTAGAAACTTTATTTTCTTGTTATGATGATTTTCTACTTCACTCTGAAATTCTTTGAACTTTTCAAATGTTTCAGACTTATGTATCATTAAGTAGATATACCCATATATGCTTAAATCATCTGTGAAGGTGAGAAAATAACGATACCCGCCGCGAGCCTCAATATTCATCGGACCACATACATCAGTATGTATGATTTCCAACAAATCTGTTGCTCGCTCCATTGTTCCGGAGAATGGAGTTTTGGTAATCTTGCCCATG
Organism: Triticum aestivum; assembly: GCF_018294505.1. Classification (NCBI taxonomy): domain Eukaryota; kingdom Viridiplantae; phylum Streptophyta; class Magnoliopsida; order Poales; family Poaceae; genus Triticum; species Triticum aestivum. Next base: position 552,734,839 of record NC_057813.1, read on the forward strand.
AGGCATGGTTTGCAAGTACCAAGTGATTCATAATCAAGTGATTCCAAAAGTCCATTAGAATGGAGTTTCTTCATGCGCTTTACACCAATATGACCCAAACGGCAGTGCCACAAATAAGTTGCACTATCATTATCAACTCTGCATCTTTTGGCTTCAATATTATGAATATGTGTATCACTACTATAGAGATTCAATAAAATAGACCACTCTTCAAGGGTGCATGACCATAAAAGATTTTACTCATATAAATAGAACAACCATTATTCTCAGATTTAAATGAATAACCGTCTCGCATCAAACAAGATCCAGATATAATGTTAATGCTCAACGCTGGCACCAAATAACAATTATTCAAGTCTAAAACTAATCCCGAAGGTAGATGTAGAGGTAGCGTGCCGACCGCGATCACATTGACTTTGGAACCATTTCCCACGCGCATCGTCACCTCGTCCTTAGCCAATCTTCACTTAATTCGTAGTCCCTGTTTCGAGTTGCAAATATTAGCAACAGAACTAGTATCAAATACCCATGCACTACTGCAAGCATTAGTAAGGTACATATCAATAACATGTATATCACATATACCTTTGTTCACCTTGCCATCCTTCTTATCCGCCAAATACTTGGGGAAATTCTGCTTCCAGTGACCAGTCCCTTTGCAGTAGAAGCACTTAGTCTCAGGCTTAGGTCCAGACTTGGGCTTCTTCATTTGAGCAGCAACTTGCTTGTCGTTCTTCTTGAAGTTCCCCTTCTTCCCTTTACCCTTTTTCTTGAAACTGGTGGTCTTGTTAACCATCAACACTTGATGCTCCTTTTTGATTTCTACCTCCATAGCCTTTAGCATCATGAAGAGCTCGGGAATTGTCTTGTTCATCCCTTCCATATTATAGTTCATCACAAAGCTCTTGTAGCTTGATGGCAGTGATTGAAGAATTCTGTCAATGACACTATCATCTGGAAGATTAACTCCCAATTGAATCAAGTGATTGTTATACCCAGACATTTTGAGTATATGCTCACTGACAGAACTATTCTCCTCCATCTTGCAGCTGTAGAACTTATTGGAGACTTCATATCTCTCAATCTGGGCATTTTCTTGAAATATTAACTTCAACTCCTGGAACATCTCATATGCTCCATGACCTTCAAAACGTCGTTGAAGTCCCGATTCTAAGTCGTAAAGCATGGCACACTAAACTATCAAGTAGTCATCAGCTTTGCTTCGCCGAACATTCACAATGCCCGGCGTTGCTCCTGCAGTGGGTCTTGCACCTAGCGGTGCTTCCAGGACATAATTCTTCTGTGTAGCAATGAGGATAATCCTCAAGTTACGGACCCAGTCCATGTAATTTCTAACATCATCTTTCAACTTAGCTTTCTCTAGGAACGCATTAAAATTCAACGGAACAACATCACGGGCCATCTATCTACAACAACATAGACATGCAAAATACTATGAGGTACTAAGTTCATGATAAATTAAAGTTCAATTAATCAAATTACTTAAGAACCCCCACTTAGATAGACATCCCTCTAATCATCTAAGTAATCACGTGATCCATATCAACTAAACCATGTCCGATCATCATGTGAGATGGAGTAGTTTTCAATGGTGAACATCACTATGTTGATCATATCTACTATATGATTCACGCTCGACCTTTCGGTCTCAGTGTTCCAAGGCCATATCTGCATATGCTAGGCTCGTCAAGTTTAACCCGAGTATTCTGCGTGTGCAAAACTGGCTTGCACCCGTTGTATGTGAACGTAGAGCTTATCACACCCGATCATCATGTGGTGTCTCAGCACGACGAACTTTCGCAACAGTGCATACTCAGGGAGAACACTTATACCTTGAAATTTAGTGAGAGATCATCTTATAATGCTACTGTCGGTCTAAGCAAAATAAGATGCATAAAGGATAAACATCACATGCAATCAATATAAGTCATATGATATGGCCATCATCATCTTGTTCCTTTGATCTCCATCTCCAAAACACCGTCATGATCACCATCGTCACCGGCGCGACACCTTGATCTCCATCGTAGCATCGTTGTCGTCTCGCCAACTATTGCTTCTATGACTATCGCTGCCGCTTAGTGATAAAGTAAAGCAATTACATGGCGATTGCATTTCATACAATAAAGCGACAACCATATGGCTCCTGCCAGTTGCCGATAACTTTGTTACAAAACATGATCATCTCATACAATAAAATTTAGCATCATGTCTTGACCATATCACATCACAACATGCCCTGCACAAACAAGTTAGACGTCCTCTACTTTGTTGTTGCAAGTTTTACGTGGCTGCTACGGGCTGAGCAAGAACTGTTCTTACCTACGCATCAAAACCACAACGATATTTCGTCAAGTTAGTGTTGTTTTAACCTTCAACAAGGACCGGGCGTAGCCACACTCGATTCAACTAAAGTTGGAGAAACTGACACCCGCCAGCCACCTATGTGAGAAGCACGTCGGTAGAACTAGTCTCGCGTAAGCGTACGCGTAATGTCAGTCCAGGCCGCTTCATCCAACAATACCGCCGAATCAAAGTATGAGATGCTGGTAAGCAGTATGACTTGTATCGCCCACAACTCACTTGTGTTCTACTCGTGCATATAACATCTATGTATAAACCTGGCTTGGATGCCACTATTGGGGAACATAGTAATTTCAAAAAAAATCCTATGCACACGCAAGATCATGGTGATGCATAGCAACGAGAGGGGGAGTGTATCTTCATACCCTTGAAGATCGCTAAGCGGAAGCGTTTATCAACGCAGTTGATGTAGTCGTACACCTTCACGATCCGCCCCGATCGAGTACCGAACGTACGACACCTCCGCGTTCAGCACACGTTCAACTCGATGATGTCCTTGCCTTCTTGATCCAGCAAGACGGGTGAAGTAGTAGATGAGTTCTGGCAGCATGACAGCGTGGTGACGGTGTTGGTGAAGAACAATCTCCGCAGGGCTTCGCCTAAGCACTACAGAAACTATGACAGAGGATAAACTAGAGGGGACGGGGTTGCTGGCACACGGCTTGGTGTTTCTTGATGTGTCTTTGGTGCTAGCCCTGCACCTCTATTTATATGTTGAGCCTTGGGGTCGAAACTTGGAGTAAAAGCCTCCACAAAGTCAGTTTCACCCGAAAGCCAAGAGTCCTTCTCGGACTCCAGGGCCAGACGCCAGGGTTCTCGACGTTTGGACCCAAACGCTAGGGACCCTGGCGTCTGGCCCCTGGACTCCGCAAAACTTCCTTTTGCGCTTTCCAAAAACCTTGTGGGCTTTCCCCTTTGGCCCAAATAAAGTGTTCTCGTACCCAAACATTTCGAGAAACATCCGGAACCCCTTCCGGTGAATTCCGGAACCCTTCCGGAGACCAAACACTATTATCCCATATATCAATCTTTATCTCTGGACCATTCTTGAGTTCCTCTTCATGTCCGTGATCATATCCGGGACTCCAAACAACATTCGGTCACCAACATACATAACTCATATAATACTATATTGTCAACAAACGCTAAGCGTGCGGACCCTACAGGTTCGAGAACTATGTAGACATGACCGAGATACCTCTCTGGTCAATAACCAATAGCGGGACCTGGATGCCCATATTGTCTCCTACATATTCTTCAAAGATCTTTATCCGTCGAACCTCATCAGAACATACATTGTTCCCTTTGTCATCGGTATGTTACTTGCCCGAGATTCGATCGTCGGTATCTCAATACCTAGTTCAATCTCGTTACTGGCAAGTCTCTTTACTCGTTCCGTAATACATCATCCTGCAACTAACTCATTAGTCACATTGGTTGCAAGGCTTATAGAGATGTGCATTACCGAGAGGGCCCAGAGATACCTCTCCGACAATCAAAGTGACAAATCCTAATCTTGATCTATGCCAACTCAACAAGTACCATCAGAGACACCTATAGAGCACCTTTATAATCACCCAGTTACGTTGTGACGTTTGGTAGCACACAAAGTGTTCCTCCGGTATTCAGGAGTTGCATAATCTCATAGTCATAGGAACATGTATAAGTCATGAAGAAAGCAATAGAAACATACTAAATGATCAAGTGCTAAGCTAACGGAATGGGTCAAGTCAATCACATCATTCTCTAATGATGTGATCCCGTTAATCAAATGACATCTCATGTCTATGGCTAGGAAACTTAACCATCTTTGATTCAACGAGCTAGTCAAGTAGAGGCATACTAGTGACATTCTATTTGTCTATATATTCACACATGTACTAAGTTTCCGGTTAATACAATTCTAGCATGAATAATAAACATTCATCATGATATAAGGAAATATAAATAACAACTTTATTATTGCCTCTAGGGCATATTTCCTTCAGAAATCAATTTGTCACATAAAGGGGAAACCCTGGTAGTCATAGCTTTGGGAAAAAAATAACAGTACAGTTAATCAAACTAATAGGTCTGAAGTTTTCCATATCCCTGGCATGAGGGACTTTAGGTATGAGGATGATAATGTCAAATTTAAGTTTGTACATGACTAGAATACCACTCTCAAAATCTCTAACCATCCACATAAAGTCATCCTTAATCAGGTCCCAAAAAGTTTGGTATAACAGAAAGGAAAGACCATCAGGACCAGGAGCTCCACTAGCATAGGAGCTCATAATAGCCTGTTTAATCTCTTCCTTAAAATGGATCTTTCTAATATCTCTCTCTCATATTCATTGACCATCTCTTCTTCAGATCAAAACCCAGCATCTAGATGGATGTCAAGTTTAGGTTCAAAAGCAAACAATTTTTTGTAGAAAGAGGTAGCAACATCAAGCATATCACTAGTGGAAGTCACAACCCCAGAAGGACTAACCAACTCAGTGAGGTGTTTTTTCCCATGTCTGTGATTAGCAAGGGCATGAAAATAGGCATTATTACGATCCTCTTATAATTTTTTCCTATCTCTAGATCTTTGCCAAAGGGCAATCTCCTCCTTTCTCCAGATATCCTCCAGCTCTTTCTTAATGTTTCTCATTCTATCAAAGTCAGCAACAGACAGTTGTTGGGACTCAAACATCACATCTAAAATATCAAACTCCGTAAGGAGGGATTTCTTTTTTTTCTTAAGGGCGGCGTCCACCCTTTGGAATTTTTCCTAAGGACCCTAGTTTTGGTAAGCCAATTATCAATAGAAGAGACAGAAGATGACACATGATTTCGTGCTTCTCTGACCATCTAATGGAAACCCAGCTGGGACAACCACCATTTTTCGAATCTAAACATTTTGGTGCAAGAAGAAATCCTAGCCCAAGTATCTAGTACTAGAGGGGTCACTCCCCACTCTGGGAACGGTAGAGAGGGAAGATAAAGGAAAGTGGGAATCCCAGTCCATAGAGGTGAACACCCATCCTAAACAGCAAAAATGAGGTTATCCTTGTTGTTAGACCAGGTGAACCCTCTGTTGGAAATAGAAATTTCCATCAAACCCTAACTATTGATCCAATCATTGAACAAGAAGGTAGTGTGTTGGTTAACTAGCCCACTACTTCTATCAGTGTCATTTCTCACCAAATTAAAATCTCCACAAATCAAAATGGGGTAAGTAGCAATGTCTAAAATGTCATGTAACTCTGCAATAAAATCCATTTTAAACACAGGGTAATCAGAAACATAGACAACAACCAGGTGCAAAGTAAAACTATCATTCTTATTTTTAACAGTAGGTTTAATAGAAAATCTTTTGTTAATAAAGCCAACCACTTCAGAGAAGTTTTTCTTGAGACCAAGTAGAATACAACCTGCGATATTAACTACAGGGAAAAATTGCCAAGCAAAGTTACGAGCCCTATCTATAGCTTTGAGGAAACTCTCAGAAATAATCTCTCTCTTAGTTTCTTGAAACCAAATAAAATCATGATAGACTGAGCAATGGTATCACACATGCACTGAATTTTCCCAGGTCAACTAAGACCTCTAATATTCCAAACTAGACCTATCATAATCAAGCAATTTTGAAGGGGTGGGATAAGCCATAAGGCTTGGCTTTGGTTAGAACAGTGAGTGTTTTCCTCAAAGCATTAGCAGTACCCACTAGCTTGGAGAAGGAAACACCCACTGGGTTTCCAACCATATCTATTTGATCTATATCCAAATTATCAGGAAGAACAGTTTCAGGATTATTACTGGCAAAAACCAGGAGTCTCTCTTTCACCAGCAATAAGTTCATCTATGGTAGAGTGTTTTTTATCCTCATCCCCACCAATTACTAGACCCACCATACTAACTTGATCATATAAGACAGAATGTTCATAGTAGAGAAGGATTTACCTTTAAAAGTCTTAGGAATCTCCAGATCTTTTTCCTTTTGTAAGCAGCAACTTTCTCCATGATGTTCACATTACCATGTCCTCTGGTAGCAGGTTTCTATGCCAATACTAGCCCCCATTTGGAGTTTTTCCCATGTGCACGTCCATCTCCCTGAGCTTGGTTGAGTGATTCTGGTAGATATCTCTTCAGAAAGTCAGACTGTAGCACATGGACAGCATCAGGAGGGAGAACCCCTCATCTCCTATTCTTTAGGTTCCTCCTCATCAGACTCAGACAAGTCAACAGACTTAAGTAGGTCTTCATAATATTCAACATTTCTAGATCTTTCACCAACATCCATCTTATCCAGATCATCCCTCAAAGGGGTATAAGTGTTGTGAAGCATCTCCCGTTCTGACAGGTTACCATGAGGGGCAACACACTCACTAACACGAGAAAGGAGAGCAGGCTCATTCTTGAAAACTTTCATTGAAGCACTCTCATCAGAAGATGAGTCCATAGTCCTCTTATCAGTCACTGTGCATTCCATGATGAGACTAGACCATGAAGGCGCGCGTTGCTGCGCCCGTCCATATTTGATGTAATTAAAAAGATTGTTTCGAAAAGATATGTTAGTTTTAAAATGAAATCATTATAATATTGATAAGTGTGCCGGTAGTTTATTTTAGTCTATATAGAATTGTGTTTAATGGCGTTAAAATTCTCTTCAATTTTTTTCCTAAATAGCCTTTTCTGAAATATTTGAGTTTGCGAATAATTTGTTTTTGGAAAATCTGTTGTTTTGTTGTACACAGGTTGTGTTTTTTGTATATTGAAACTTGAAAGATCCTATAGATATATTTTATGGTCTTTGAGAATGGGTTTTAATTGTGTAGAAAGTCATTTGGATGGGCTTACAATGAATGATGCATTTTTATATACTGTAAAAAAGTGACAAGTTAGTGGTTGGTGTGATTCTGTCGGTCTTTAATACATAGGTATTAAATATTATTACGTAATTTAATTGAAGATGAAGGCAAAATGTTGGCCTAACTGTAACTGATTTTTTAATTGTAGTGGGAAGTTAATGACTTTAATTGAAAACTGTGCGTTGGTTTGCTCTTTATAATGAGGTGATTGGTGCTATATATACCTGCAAGTCCCTTCTAAGTTAGTTTGAGACGAAGCAAGATAGATCCATGGCTGCGGTGGCAAGAGGTAATGCATTTTACGTGATTATTATTTATCATTTTGTTGTTGATTCTTCTTTCTATAAATTTTCTGTACACGTTGGCTGCAAATTCACAGATAACTTGGGTATTGTTCGTATCCCTTGGAAGGTAATTTTGGACGAAATTCTTAAGAAGATTGATGGAAGAAGAGCAGAGTATAGTTGCAGGTTGCATGAAGGTCGTTACCATTGCATCATACATACTGTTATTAGCACAAAAGAAGAAAACACGTCTGGTAGACTTGTTTAGGCCGTAGGGCAGATGGCAAACACTAAAGTGGATGCTGAGGAAGACGCAACTATAGGCATGATAGGGAAATTGAAGGAATTATATAGGTTTGAGATTGATGATATGAATTTTATTGAAAGGGCTAGGAACTAGTGCCGAAGGGAGGAGTTGGAACATGAAATGGTTGTGCTTGAAAAAGTGAGAAAGCAGCAAATTGAAGCGATGAAGTTGTTTAAACATGGTTGGGCCATGTTATTGGATAACATATAGTCTTCTCAGCAAAGTGTTGAAGATATGTGTGCAGGTGCACTTGGTATGCTGCGTGCAGACTATGTGTGTGGGCCTCATACAAATCTGATTGAAACACATCAAGCGTGCAAGGACTGGGGGAGGTGGCTGGATGGCTGAAATTTTAACACGACCGGCGCTGCAGCAGCGGTTGAACTCAACATTTCTCTTTAGCCAACTACAATCCTTATGGATTCGTTCTTCCCACCAGAAAGCTGCATCACAATGTCGGCATCTAAAACACGGGGAACCAAGATTCGATCGGCCATGGTAAGTAGCTGGAATAACCAGCAAGAGGGCAAAGTCAGATTTAGCGAGAGAAATAGGTTGCATGATATGTGGGAAGTGGTCAGTAATATGGTGAAACCTTTAAGGGCATCGATGAACTCAACATCAAGGGGTAAACGGGGTTGTCCATTGGGATCGTATGGTGGCCCGTTGCGAACCATTATTAGTTGCTTCCTTAATTTGATGCGAGCAGCACGATTTTCCCCTACGTGTTGCACGGAGTATTGAGGGAAGAATTCATCTCCTGGTTTATACAGCAGTATAAAACATGATTATCAAGGTAAAGAAAATGTTGTAAAGCAGCACAAGTAGAGGTGAATTAACATACTCTTTCTTTTCGGCCGTCCAATTGAACAATGCATAGTAAGTGGTTCGTTAATCCTTGCCCTCTTACATGGGGCAGGACTCTAGTTGGCCTGCTAGCGCAAGGTGGCTGGCACGCATCGCTTCCATGGGATTGTATTCGAGAACGTTTAGGCATTTTTATTCTACTTAGGTTCATCACATCTTGCAAACAGATTATACGATATCTGAAAGAAAGGAAAGGAACAACCAAAATGGATGTGGCAAGTTGGAACGAAAATCAAACAAATTGCATTGAAGTACAACTGAAATCACAATAACAAATAAAAGATAATGATGAAAAAGCAACAGTATGTAAGAATAAGTTAGATGTGGAACCTGTCCAGAAGCCATGGCTGCAATTGGGTGTAACGCAGGAAGCCCCGAGCAATTCCAACCCGGAAATCCCAAACGAATGAGCACTGTGAACCTGCAAGGAAGGAAGGAAGTTCTGTACATATGAAAACAAGTAGGAGATTTAGGAGTAAGATGAATAGACAGGAAGAACAGACCTAAGCAACAGGCATGGCGGACAAACAACACAGATGGCAGGAAGGAAGGGATGTTGGGAGGAAAAATATATAGGGAAGAACGGGAGGTTGGGGTAACGCACCAACAGGGCAAATTAATCACCATCATCACCCCTGAAGTTAATTACCATCATCACCATTATCACAGGAGGTAGACAGTGGACCTTGAAGGCGGCAGTTTAAGTTTCGGTTACGGGAGGGGAAGGGGTGTGTGCTAGAGCTACAAGGTATGGAGGACGGTGCAGTAGGACGATAGCCGTCGGTGGAAGCCGGCGGTGCGGAAGGCCGCCGTAGCCACCATTAAATACGTGAATGCTGCAAGTTCAGAGAAAAATGAAAACAAGAATCAAGGGGCTATGGAGGAAGTGTAGAGGGGAGGGGGTTGGACCATACTGGCGGTGAAGCAGTCCCGCAGCATAATGTCACAGATCGACGGCGCATCGAGGAGGGAGTAATGCCACCGTATCGAGAGGAGGAAGGACGGCGATGCGGAGGAACGGAGAGGAACTGTTTGTTCAGGGGCTGGACAACCTGGGCTGTTAGCATGGGAATGGAAATTAATGGGCTGGCCCAATTATGGAGAGGAAGAGGAGGTCGCTCCGCAGAGCAGCGACCCTATAGATGGCGCGCGGCGCGTGCGTGCGAGGAATGATGCCTGAATTTGATCTGGATCGTATGTTCAAGGATCCGACGGCAGAGACAATCAAATCACTGTGGAGGCTTGTAGCTAGCCTCGTTATACTGTTTCTCAATTCTCATGATTAAAATCAGAACAGTTTCCAACAAGTGAGTCCATCTCAGTTTGTTGCTTGGTAGGAGGCCCATGTTTACTACGAGAAGAAAAGTTGGCTTTATCTAGCTCATCAATGGCCAGATCCCCTTCCAACAAATCCTCAGACAAGTCTTCCTTACGGGTGTTCTCACCATCTCCCACTTGGTCCTATTCAGCACCACCATCCTCTCCATCTTCATCACCCTCATCCCCAATATCAATGACAGAATCCACCCCACCTACCTGTTCAATGCCCTCAATAGTGAAACCTATCAGGAACAACTTTTTCTTCGTCTCAGTCAATCTCTCAAATGGGATTTTAGTAGGGCCTCTGCATGAAATTTTAATCTTGACATTCTCAAAGAAAGTCTTGAACATCCCATTCTAGTTTACATCTGTTAACACACCAAAAAGAGAAGCAATCTGAGCAAAAACTTTCCAGGTGCACCACTTGGGTGGGATCCCTTCAATCAGTACCCAAGCTTCAACTAGTTCCGCAAAAGGGTCACATGCTCCTTTCCATTCAGTTAAGGTAAGAGACACATCTTGTGGAAGACAAAATGCAGGCAGTTCAATAAGATCCTCTACTTTCTTCCAAGGTGGGAATCTGACTAAGAATGTTTTGCTTGATAACCCTCTAATCTGCGAGGGCCAATGCCAGGTCTTGCAGAAAGTAGCAGCCAGAAGACCCATAAGCTTTTCTTTGTCCACCTCACCTTTCAGAATGTTCACCACATCACAGTTTTGGAAATTCAGCCAATTGGATTCATGAGCTATAGGAACATCAACATGGTAGAAACCAAGACCTCTAGCGCCACTGCCAAAGAAAGCAGTAGCAAGCTGAACTTTCGACCAAGTAGTGCAATTGTTTACATTGTGATTCTGCTCACTAATGAAACAAGACTTTGGTTTCACACAATTTCCAAGATAGTGGCCTGGCCCTCTAGAGTTAAAATAGATCATGTCCTTATATATAGGATCTAGCACCTGCTCCATCTCTACCTCCACAACCTGGGATGATTGTACCTGAGAAGAGGCAGCCGTAGACGCCGCAGATTTGGTTGGTTTCAGCGCAGGAGCTTGATCTTTGGCAGGCGGAGCATATGGCTGCTTTCGCCCCCGAAGGAACTGGATTCCTACACGGCTGCTTTGGATTGGCCAGCCGCACCAACATTACTTCCACCCACTCGACGGTCCGACATCTCGACAGTCCGACATCCTCAAGCCTTGTTTCACAACCTCAGCAAAGTATAGAGAACCTGGCCTGAGCCCCTCGCGAGAAACTCTCAGAGTTTTTCGCACTGGATCAAATTGGTGGCGCGAGGTAGGATGGCAATCAACAAATGTAAATGCTTTGGTTTCAATTAAATCCTTTCGAATCCAACACAGGAACCCAAAGGAAGGAGTGATTTGTGAGGGGGGTAGGGTGGGATGGTGGCGGCGGCGAAGGGGGGGGGGAGGGAATGAGCCACAACTGGCCGAAATGCTCTTCCACACTTTCTAGGGTTTCCACATTACACAAACACATAGACTTATTATCCGTCTTCTCCTTCAGGTTGCATACTCTGAAGATGGGACCCGCCATGACTAGATGGAAGGGGTAGGACGGACTTCGACCCCCCATCACCGTCCCCAACCTTATCGCCGAACACAAATCAGGTTGGCGCCCCTACTCGGAATTCAAACACAGTGACCGTAGAAACAACATCATCACACAGTAAACTAAGCATACTATGAGGGAGAACCCTTGAACTTTCTCCTCCATTGTCATAAAAACGCAAATCAGGATTGATAACTGAATTCAAAATTCGTTCTCTACGCAAACGGAATTTCAATAGACGAGCACGCATCGAGGGATTCAGCGAGAGAGAATGCATACCTCCCTCGCCCGGCCAGGGAGGGGGCTCGATGGGTCATCGCTAATGCTGGATCCACTGGGGTGTTGACCTCTGCACTGGCGACGGTGAGGCAAACGAACCCCCGGTGGAAGGAATTTCGGCGGGATGTTGGTAATCCCTTCCATCGAAGGCGGCCTGATGTTGAGATGAGACGGGTTCGCCGTCCTGAAGTTTGCCCATCTCGCCGCCTAGATTGGATCCGGTGACTCGGCTTCTTGAATCGCCCCGAAAAGGAGCTCCACATCCTTGCGGCTGTCGTCTCCGATGAAGCACACACGCTCTTCAAAGGTCGCATAGTGGATGATGTTGAGGTGGATGTCCCTCCCACTCGTCCTTGTCGGGAAACCGCTCTAGCACCACCCCCGCATCTCCCGTTGAGCCACCGCAAAGTTCGCATCGATTGGAGGCGACGGAACCACCCCAGGAGGTGGTAGCGCCAATGGCTCCGCCACCCTCGTCGCCGGCACAAGCCGACAGATCCGAAGCCCGCGGCGACGCGCCCCTACCATGCGAGCTAGTAGGTGGAGATTGGGGGTGGGGAGAGCTCAAACTTATGCGGGGGTTGGTGGGAGGGTGAGCGGTGTGGAGATTTTATCTCGCCGGGTTGCGTCTCCCAAGGAAGGGAAAGGGGAGGAGAGAGCCATTTCGCAAAAGTGAACATAAAAGAACATGAATTAGAAAACAAAAAAACTAGAACAGGAAAAAACCCAACGAAAACCCGTCCGGAAAAACCAAGAGAAGAAAGCAGGAGCAACTAATGAAGGAGCGCTCATTCAGGAGCCTCCACAAAGGTCAGCTGGGGTGGGCTAAAAGAGCACCACTTGACCCGCTCTCAGCCGCCGCCATGTGTCGCGCTCTGGGTGCTCCCTCTGCTTTTTGTTTTTTTGCATGCGCTTTTGGCTTTTTAGATGGTTTTCGGGTTTTTTTGGTTTTCAAATGGTATTTCTTACCTTTTGGACAAAAAATTTGAAAAACAAATTTGCGTGAAAAATGCATTTTTTTTTGTTTTGCTTCCGCAATAAGCACGATCGTGCCTGTCGAAAAAGAAAAAAAGTGTTTTTTTCTTCCGCAAGAGGGATAGATTTGCTTCTGCGAGAAGCACAACCGTGCCTCTTGGAAACGGAAAAAAGACGCATTTTCTTTTCTTTTTCTTCCGCGAGGGGCATGGTCGTGCCTCTCCGAAATGGAAAAAAAATAATCTTGTTTTCTGTTTTTCCCTTTCGCGAGAGGCACGACCGTGCCTCTTGGAAACGGAATAAAATACACGTTTTATTTTTTTTCTTTTTCCTTCCTCGAGAGGCACGGGTTTACTTCTGCGAGAGGCACGGATTTGCTTTCGTGAGAGGCACAGTCGTGCCTTTTTTGGAAAGGAAAAAAAAGTACTTTTGGTTATTTTTTTCGTGAAAAAAACTTCATCAAAACCTATTAACATAGGATCTAGTTTTGAAGATCTCAACGCGGGGAATCCAGCGATAAAAAGGTTTGAGATTTGGACGCATGGTTTAAGAGATAAAACATTTTGAATAAACGAATCTGCGAAAAAAAGGAAAACTTGCAGGTTGCGACAAGTGGCACACGTGCAACAATTGGCGCACATGCAACGGGCCACATGTCGCAACCTAGGGAGGTGAAAGTGATCTTTAAAATGAGTACTCCTCAATTAGTGATTTCAAAGGAAATCACCTTAAAAATCATGGAAACCTTCTTCAAGGTTCTCAAAACTGGTATGGGGGGAGGGGACTAAATGGGCCCGTCCGCTTAAAGGAAGTGCAAGAGTGAGCGGTGTGCGTACTATGCTGTTTGTACTCTATGAGCGCCAAATAGGTTGTGGGCAATCCCTATTTCACCCGTGCGTGCATCAAACTGTTTTTTTGTGGGGTTACCACCATTTGATTAATTAAGAAACAATAACAGCCGGTACAACTTTTTTTTTGAGACAAGCTCGCCAAGCTTTATTTATATCTCAAAAATGTTCTCTGATACAAAGTTAAGATCACCGGGATGACCGAGCCAAACATGGTGACCAAACCCTAGGGATAAAGCATGCTTAGCGAGGTTGTGAGCCTCGATGTTCGAGCTCCTAAACTCGTGGACTATGTTACAGGAATGAAACAAAACCGTATACTCCTTGATTTCATGTATTATTGCTCCGTGTGCTGCCAAAGATCCTTGCTCAATCCCGTCTACCACTGCCTTATAGTCTGTCGCTATGTGAATACTATGGACATATAGGTCGAGAGCTAGTGATAGAGCTTATCGGACTGCCAAAGCTTCAAGCGTCTCTGGGTCTGAGATATGTCTGACAGTTATACATGAGGCTCCCAGGAACTTGCCTCCCACGTCCCGGCTCACAACAGCAATTGCTCCATAGTTCCCGTTTCTCATGACAGCCGCATCAGTATTAAACTTCGCATGGTTTGCTGGAGGCGGCACCCATACTGATGATCTTGTGGCGTCCTTGGCCGTTTGACCCATCCTTGGTTTTGACAGCAGATCCAAATCAGCCAAAAAAGAATTGATGAAGCCATGTGTTGACAGAGGACTCTGGAAGATGTTTTCGTGAATCACTTTTCGCCTTGCCTTCCAAATAGCCCATAATGTCACTACCATCCTCGTGAACACACTTTGAAAGAGAGTTTCATTCATCAAGCTCACCCACTCCCTCGCATTTAGATTCAAATTTGCACACATATATTTCCACAATTACCTCCGGCGCTAACGCCCATGCACTCCTCGCCATTGTGCAATTAATCAATGCATGACTCCAACTGTCCCCTGCAGAACAAATTGCGTACACTGATACGCTAGCCATCTTGCGATGATTTAGCACATCATGAGTTGGTAGCGATTCATGGCAAAGGCGCCAGAAAAAATTCTTCAGTTTAGATGGAACGCTCATCTTCCATATTAAAGTCCACTTTCTCTCATCAGCACTTGTATCCGACGGGCCCTCTATATTTTCCAACCAGTTTTCTCTCTGAATCTTTGTCTGCATCAACAACTTATACACTGAGCTCACCGAAAATCTGCCCCTTCTATCAGCGCCCCACGCCCAAAAGTCGTCGATCCGTTGGGTGCACAACGGCATCTTTAAAATCGCTTTTGCATCAACCGATAGAAAGGTTGCCCGAATCAGGTCCTCCCGCCATTCCCCCAATGGTGCATTGATCAACCGCTAAAGTGTCACATCCATCAAGGATTGCCCGCCACACCTGCGAGGGGTGAGCACCCAAACCTGCATCAAGTATGCTGCTAGACGGAAAGTACACCGCTTTTAAGATTCTTGCGCTGAGAGTTGTTGGGTCCTGTAATAACCTCCATGCCTGTCTGGCTAGAAGCGATAAGTTGAAAAGTTTCATGTCGCGGAAGCCCAAGCCTCCCAAGAATTTTGGTTTTGTGCACACATCCCAAGAGACCCAATGCGGTTTTCTCCTCCCCCTCTTGCTTCCCACCAAAATTGACGAATGATTGAAGATATGCTTTCACACACTCCCCTTGGTAACCTAAAGCAACCCATCGAGTAGACCGGAATGGCCTGAGCAACTGCATTTATAAGAACTTTCTTCCCCGCATATGATAATAACTTCTCCATCCAGCCTTTAACTGTCACGCACAATATGCGACCCTATCCAAAAGGAACTCGAAGGTCCCACCAATGATAGACCCGCATATTGAAACGCTTTTGCAAGGTGGATATCATTACATCAACATTACATAATAGATGGAGATACATACATAAGGCATACAATGCCACTCGAATACAACATCACAATACATAAGAGCATCATCCGTCTACGTATGAATCACAAACAGAAACTCAAACGACATCCACCCTGCTAGCCCAGGCTGCCGACCTGGAACCTATCCCTGATCGAAGAAGCAGAAGAAGAACTCAACGCAAGCAAGCATCGCTCTCGCGTCATGATCATCGCATAAACCTATACCTGCAACTGTTGTTGTAGTAATCTGTGAGCCACGAGGACTCAGCAATCCCATTACCATGGGTATCAAGACTAGCAAAGCTTAAAGGGAAGGAAGGGTTAAAGTGGTGAGGTTGCAGCAGCGACTAAGCATATATGGTGGCTAACATACGCAAATAAGAGCGAGAAGAGAGCAAGCGGAACGGTCGTGAAGCTAGCAATGATCAAGAAGTGATCCTGAACTCCTACTTACGTCAAACATAACCCAAAAACCGTGTTCACTTCCCGGACTCCGCCGAGAAGAGACCATCACGGCTACACACGCGGTTGATGCCTTTTAATTCGGATCTAGTGTCAAGTTATCTACAACCGGACATTAACAAATTTCCATCTGCCTATAACCGCAGGCACGGCTTTCGAAAGATTATACCCTGCAGGGGTGTCCCAACTTATCCCATGACAAGCTCTCGCGATCAACGAAGGAATAGACCTTCTCCCAGGAAGACCCGATCAGACTCGGAATCCCGGTTTACAGGACATTTCGACAATGGTAAAACAAGACCAGCAAGACCGCCCGATGCGCCGACAATCCCGATAGGAGCTGCACATATCTCGTTCTCAGGGCAACACCGGATGAGCAATCCGTACAACTAAAACCAGACCTCAAGTTTCCCTGAGGGGGCGCTGCAAAGGGCTCTAGTTCGGACCAACACTTAGACAAGCACTGGCCCGGGAGGGGCTGTAATAAAGATGACCCTTGGGTTAATTACTCCCAAGGGAAAAGTAAGTGGTGGCGAGGCAAATGGTAAAACCAATGTTGGGCCTTGCTGGAGGAGTTTTATTCAAAGCGAACTGTCGAGGGGGTCCCATAAATCACCCGACCGCGTAAGGAACGCAAAATCCGGGAACATAACACCGTTATGACGGAAACTAGGGCGACAAGAGTGGAACAAAACACCAGGCATAAGGCCGAGCCTTCCACCCTTTACCAAATATATAGATGCATTAATAATATAAGAGATATTGTGATATCCCAACCAAAATCTTGTCCACCATGGAGAAATCTTCAACTTCACCTGCAACTAGCAACGCTATAAGAGGGCTGAGCAAAGCGGTAACATAGCCAAGCAATGGTTTGCTAGGAAGGGTGTCAAAGGTTAGAGGTTCATGGCAATTTGGGATGGCTTGATAAACAGGTAATAGGTAGCGCAGCATAGCAATAGAACGAAGCAACTAGCATAGCAATGATAGTAGTGAGATCCAGGGTAGCGGTCATCTTGCCTGAAATCCCGCTAGGAAGAAGAACGAGTCCATGAAGAAGACGAACCAACGTAGTCGAACGAATCCTCACGAACGCAACGTTACCGGAACTAAGAAGCAACACCGGAAAGAAATAAACAATATGGTAAATGCACGAGCATAATCATGGCATGATGCACAAACAAGTATGATGCATGACCGGTTTAATAAGGCATGGCATGGCAAAGTGCAACAAGCAGTACTACAAATTAAGTGGAACTCAATATGCAACGAGTTGCATATTGACGAAACACCACATCTGAGTTATTTAGTTCGCTCTCGTTTAGGTACACAACCATGTTAAATGTTGTTAAACATGGCAAGGGGTGAAGCGTATGAAAAACTACCTATCTAGACAAGTTTAAATGAGGCCGGAATAACAAACAACAAGTCCGGAAAATCCCCATATGCATATTTTAGATTCGGTACTGTTCTGCCCTAAACACCATTTTATTGTTGTTAAACAGGAAAATAAAGTGCACCATGTTAAACTAGGCATTTTTTCACCCCATTTACATATAAAGTTTATTTAAAATGGAGCTACAGTTATTTAGTTATGAAATAAAGCATTTTAGCATGGCATATTAGCAAATTTAAACAAACAGCAAGTTAAACATTTTAAACATGGATGAAAATGGCATATTATTAATCTACACAATTTTCTGAGCATTTTACATATATAAATTATTTTAATCCGATGCACGATTAATGAGTTATTAAATGCATGAAGAACAGGGGTTTTCTGTAAAACTGTAAATCGCTGGATAATTAGACAAATTCACAGATGCTAAAAGAAACCTACGCGGGCCGAAACCACTGGAACAGGCCCAGCAAAGGAAAAAAAAGGGAGGCGCTGGGGCAGCTCACCCATGGGCTGAGGCCCGGCTGGAGGAGAGGCCTGGCAGGCCGGCAGATCTGGTGGGCTGGGGCTTGGTGCGGCTGGCAGCCCACGCAGCTGACCAGCACGGCGGCGGCGCGGTCAACGGCAGCGAGCGCTGCCTCGTTCACCCTCCAACGCAGAAGAAGACTGGCGGCAGGAGGTCCTCTCGGCGACGGCGACGGGCGTGGAGGTCGGGAATGGACGTGGGGGAGGGAGCAGAGGACGGATCCGGCAGCGGCTCGTCGGGTCAAGACGGTTCCTGGCGACGGCGGCGCTCCTGTTCACGGCAAGGAGGGAGAGAGAGAGAGCTGTGAGGGAGGAGAGGAGGGAAGAAGGAGGAGTAGGGCGATGTGCGGTACGATCTGGGCGACGGAGGAGGCGGGGTCCGGTGGGGCTCCGGTGACGGGGCTCGCCGGCGATAGGCTGGGTCCGGTGAGGGGAGAGAAATCGGGGTCGAGGGGCTCCTCCCCTCGATCCAGATCGGGAGCGCACGAGGACGGCGCACGGGCAGACTCCTGCGGGAGCGGCGGCGGCGGCTCGGGCCCGATTCGGCCCGGGGTGGGCCTGGTGCGGGCCGGGAGGGCCGCGGGGAGGTGGAAGGAGGCCAGGGCGACGTGGCACATGGGGGTTGGCTGGAGGCGGCGCTCGGGGACAGGTGGCGCACTGGGGTTCGCCGTGGCGCGTGGCGGCGGCGGCGACAAGTGGTGGAGCTGGAGCGGGTGGTGCGGAAATGGAGGTGGGAGGCGGCGGAGATCCCGAGGAGGATGGGGGATTGCTGCGGCTGGGGTTAGGGAAGGGGTAGGTTGTCCAAAAATGGAGAGGGGGGGTCTTTATATAGCAAAAGAGGCTAGGGTTGGGGGTTTTGGGGGCTTTTCGGACCCTCGGATCGCGATCGTGCGCTCCGGACAGAGAGGGGGACTAGGTGGCTGCAGGTGGGCTGTGGTTAGAAGGCCTTGGGCTGAGACGAGAGAGAAGAGGTGCGGCCCTGTGGCAGTTTCGGAGACCGAAACGTCAGACGAATAAACCGACTATATCGCGGTTACATATCTAACGGTTGGGCAGTCAAACGAACTCCAAACGCGACGAAACTTGGCAGGCGGCCTGTCTACACTATAATAAGACCGCACGACAAGTTGCAACCCATTCCGAGAACATTTTTATGCCACTTATAAAATAATATTCGGAGGTGCCGCGGGCGCGTGCGAGTGTGGTCGGGCTCAGAACGGACAACGGAGAGAACCGAGAGAACCCGAACGGATGCAAGTTTTGAAAAACATGCGTATGAAATGCAGATGATGACATGAGATGAAATGCAAGACAAGAACAAAATGCAAAACAACAGACAAAAACCCAACCACGGAGGAAATAATATATCGCATCTCCGGAAAAGGCAAGAGCTGGAGTTACGAATATGGAAAGTTGTATCCGGAGCGTTACATTAACTTTCTCCCAAACTCTATCCCTCACATATTTGAATGTACCGTTTCTTGAGATCCCCACATCAGTAGGCATCCCCAAGTATCTTTCACCCAGTTGCTCGTTATGAACATTAAGAGTTCCCTTTATACTGTCCTGGATCACTTGGGGACATCCCTTGCTGAAAAATATAGAGGATTTGTCATTATTTACCCGCTGTCCCGAGGCTTTACAGTAAGTTTCCAACAGGTTTGACACTTCCACCGCCCCCTCATTACTCGCCTTGAGCAGCAGCAGGCTATCATCAGCAAAAAGAAGATGGTTAACAACCGGAGCTGTCGGTGCCACCTTTACTCCCACAAAGCTGGATGACTAAGAACTGTTTTTTAAAAGGCACGAAAGGCCCTCCGCTGCTATCAAGAAAAGATAAGGGGAGATTGGGTCTCCCTGTCGAATACCTCTGGATGGTCTAAATTGATCAAGTTTCTCTCCATTGAACAAAACCAAGAATGAAACGGATTTAATCATGCCCATTACAGTATTTACCCATGATTGTGCAAATCCCAACTTCACCATAATTGCTTGCAGATAGTCCAACTCGAGCCTATCGTAGGCTTTCATCATATCCAATTTTAATGCACAATGACTATTGGACTTGGATCATTTTCTTTTCATAAAATGCAAGAATTCATAGGCACTTATAATGTTATCCGTAATGAGCCTTCCTGGAACAAAAGCAGACTGCTCCTCTGATATAATATTTGGGAGGATTTGCTTCAATCTGTTGGCCACCACTTTTGAAGCAATTTTATAGAGAACATTACACAAACTGATAGGCCTGAATTGGGTCAGAAGGGTAGGGTTCATTATCTTAGGGATTAGCACCAAAAAAGTACCATTTATACACTCAAGGCTATCCTCCCCTCTTACTATCCTCAGCATCGCCCTTGTGACCTCTTCCCCACAAACGTCCCAGTGTCGTTGGTAGAAATGTGCAGGAAAACCGTCTGGCCCTGGAGACTTTGTGGGAAACATTTGAAACAAAGTTGTTTTAACTTCTTCGTTGTTGTAGGCCGCACCTAGCATTTCATTCATTTCAGCCGTTGCCTTCCTAGGCACATGATCCAGAACCCTGTCCATGTTAGACACCCCTTCGGACCTGTACAGATCCTCATAGAAGCTTGACACAAGGGATTTTAGCTCCACTGGGTCCTCCACCATCACGCCCAGGGAGTTTGAAAGGGCTTTGATCATGTTTTTCCTCCGTCTCATGCTAGCCCGAAGGTGAAAAAAATTTGTGTTCCTATCTCCTTCAGCTAACCAGTTAATACGCGAGCGTTGTCTCCATAACATCTCTTCCCTGTGATATAACTCTACCAGCCGGTCATTTATCTTGATCTCCATGTGACTTGGCCTTGTTCTAGCCCGATCACTACGTAGTTTTTCCAATTCCCTCTTCAATGTTTTTATCTCCTTTCGTTTAGAACCGAACGTGTCAACATTCCATGTTTTAAGCCTCGCCGACAGAGACGCAAGCTTCTGTTTCATGTCCTCAACCCTTGTACACGGTTGGTTATCAGACCATGCTTGCAAAATAGTCTCTTTCAGATTTTTCATGTGTTTCCCACACAGTCTCATATCTGAACAGGGGATCCGGTCTTGCAACTCTCGTCGTCCCATCTAGCTGCAAATGAATAGGCCCATGATCTAAAGTGGGCGAAGTGAGGTGAGTTAGACACGCCAAAGGAAAGAGCGCATTCCAGTCCGCTGTCCCCAAGGCTCTATCTAGCCTCACACGAGTGTATGTGCCTCCCACCACTTTCTTTTCAAACGTCCAAAACCTGCCCTTGAAGCCAATATCCATCAACATGCAAGTGTCAACCATATCTTTGAAACCCTGCATATGTGCATTACTTCGCTGTCCTATTCCCTCGTGTTCTTCCCGACGCAAGACTTCATTGAAATCTCCTATGCAAAGACATGGGAGCTCGCTTGAACCACTGATATCTTTAAGCACGTCCCACGTTTGGTGCCGAAGATGTGTTTGGGATTCACCATATACTACTGTTAGGCGCCAAGGTTCACTACTCGGGTCAATCACCTTACAATCTACATGATACATTGAGTAGCCCAAAATCTCAATATTTATTGCATTATTCCAAAAGATACCAATTCCTCCACTTCTACCATTACTATTTATTGCATAGGCTTTATCATAGCCTATTGAACTAGCCAAACTCTCTACCCTAGCTTTGTTAATCTGAGTTTCAACGATACAAAGCACGGTAGGGGTAAATTTCTTCGCCATATCGCGAAGTTCTCGAACTATCGAGGTTTTACTCGCACCTCGGCAGTTCCAGCTAATGATATTCATTGTGCTCGGTGGTACTCCTCAAAGGAGCCCGTCGATAGTGCAGTTTGGGTGTCTTGAGCCTGGTTGATATCTCCCTTCTCCTTAGCATCTTGTCCTTTTCGTAGCCTCTTATTATCCTTCCTTGGTGACACATAGACAGGGGGTAAGGAGGGACCCCTGTAGGTGCCACACGCGTCACCATAGCACCATTGGTTTCATCTGCCAACTGATGATCCATCATCTCAGCTGCTAGCTGCACCATTGCTTTATCATGAGATGATCTCTTAGCCTGCGATTTCACCAGAATGGGTTCAGCAGGTTGCTGTGGTACTTGCCCTTTGCCCCCCTAATTTGCTTCTTGCTCATCTGCTCCATCTTCATACTGGGTTGCAGTACTTCTGCCGCCTACCGGTGTACGACCGAGATTCCTAGCTCGCCCACGGCCGCGGTCTCCCCTGAAGAACCCTCCCCCCCCCCTCGAAGGCTGACTGTAGTCGACGGATCTGCGTTTTGCTATCATCCAAGACCCCCACTTCTTATCCTCCTCTTTCCAAACACCATTACCACATTCATCATAACCATGACCCATCAGACCACACACCTTGCAGTATTTCACCATCAGCATCCGTGTACCCTCCCCACTCATGGTGAGCGGGATGAAACGGGTCAAGGGTTTAGCAGTTAGAACCCTATCCCTCACCCTCACATAATCTCCTTCATAGTACAAAGTTGGCCGGAGTTGCACCTCTCTAACCTTTCCAATCCTACGAGCTAGCTGTTCAACCACCTGTTCATGGCGATATACCTCCGGCACCTTGTGAATTTGAGCCCAAACAAACAGACCGTCTAGCACAATTTCCTCTAGACCTGTTTTCCCATCATAATCCTCAATCACCACCGCCAAGTTCCTGAACAGCCAAGGGCCTCCATGGACCACCTTTCTCCAATCTCCAAGGCAGAACATCTGGAAGATGAACAAATTTGCACCTGCCTCTCAGAATTTTGGGGTCTGCACAAGCCCCCATACGAACTTCATGTTGTCAAAAAAGTAGACGAGCTGAAGGGTCGGTCTGTGTTAACCCTAGCTATTGCCATCCACTTTGCATCTGCCTCAAAAGACTTCGCCTCCTCCACCCAAATGACCGCCTCATCCAGCTCCTCTTCCATCAGCTCCATATTCTTGAGCATCTCCTCAAGATCGACCTCTTGCCTTGCCCCTGTCGCAGAACTTGACGCCGCCATGGGAAAAAGAAAACCTTGGTCCAGAGCAGAACTTTGCCTCTCTCGATCTCCCTCAGCGCCCGTAGACAGGCACCAATTCGGTATGTAATGTGGAAAGATTGGATCTCATGCCAGCAGGCCAGCCGCCGGCGGAGCACTACGAACCCTAAACATCAGGTACAACTAAAACATCAGGTATGGTGCATCAAACTGTTACACTTTCACTAAAGCGTGCTAGTGCCACCATGAAACGGGCCAGCCCACTTCGAGCGTTAAAGCAGTACAGGAAAAGCAGTTTTGGGAACCTTCTAGAATTCCACGGCCGGCCAGTTTTTTCTGTTTTTTTTCTTTTGCCGGGTTTTCCTGTTTTCTTTCTTTTTTGTTTTTGTTTTTGTTTATGTTTCTAATTCTTTTCTTTTATCATATATCACCAAAAGGTTCAATATGTTTTAAATATTGTTCAACATATATCACAAAAATGTTCATCGTGTAGTTAAACATTGTACAATGTATATTACAAAATGTTCAATGTTTATTCAAAATTATTGATCGTATATATAAAAACTCAATAAATGCTTGGATTTTCAGATTATTGTTCAATTTTCAATAATTGTTGAAGTTTTTTAATATTTTCAAGTTTGTTCAAGTTTCAAAGAAAATCAAGAAAAAATTATTCATTATATAAGGAAAATCAAAAAATGAATCTGCAGCTATACATAATACCTTTGGTTTAGCGCTGTAATTTAAGACAAACTCAGTCACTAGCTGCAGCGGACGGCAACGCGGCTATCCAGCGTTAGGTCGCAGGTTTGACTCCATCCAATGCTACATTTTTTAATCACATTTTATTGCGTTCGCTTGTCGCCCGATAATGAGCCGGCCTATTTACGTGAATCCTTAGCGTAAGGTCTTCATTTTGACGCTCACGAGCGTCAA
Organism: Triticum aestivum; assembly: GCF_018294505.1. Taxonomy (NCBI): domain Eukaryota; kingdom Viridiplantae; phylum Streptophyta; class Magnoliopsida; order Poales; family Poaceae; genus Triticum; species Triticum aestivum. The sequence continues at coordinate 552,758,736 of NC_057813.1, forward strand.
GTAAGAGCTCTCTAGGTTATGGGCTCCCCTATGTCTTGCTTGACGCGAGACTGAGGGAATCCTTGCTGAAGGATGACCCGAGTTGGAACGGCCCAGGCGCGGGGGAACAACTGCCTCGCTTTTCTTTTTCTTTTTTTTACTTTTGGTTATACTTCCAAATAATCTAAATAAATATATTAGGAAAATTATTCTACATTTTTTTTAATGTTGACCAAGCATTCAACAAATGTTAAATGTGTATAGATAAAATGTTTATAACATATACTAAAAGTGCATACAAGAAAATAATATGTGTAGTTTAATCATGTATTTAAAAAGTGTTAGTCAGGAATTTCATCATGTACTTAAAAAATGTTAATCAAGCATTTCAATTTTTTTGAACAAGTTGAAAAATGTTAATCAAGCATTCGAAAAAAATATTGACCACACATTAAAAAAATGTCAATCTTATATTCGAAATTTTTTAATCAAGCATTTAAAGAAATGGTGAACAAGTATTTAAAAACTGTTAGTCAAGTAAATATATAGAAAAATGTTGACCAAGTATTAAAAATGTTAGTTTTGCATTTGAAAATATATATTAATCAAGCATTTTATAAATGCTAAATATGCATAGAAAAAATGTTGACCATGTATTAAAACATGTTAATCTTTTATTTGAAAAATGTTAATCAAACATTTGAAAAAATGTTGAACAAGTATTTAAAAATGTTTGTCAAGTACTGGAGAAAATGTTAAATGTATATAGAAAAATTGTTGACCAGGCATTACAAAATGCTAATATTGCATTTGAAAAAAATAGTAATCAAGCATTTCAAAAATGTTTAAAATGTATAGGAAAAATGTTTACCATTTGTTAAAAAATGTTAATTGTATATGAAAAATGTTAATCAAGCATTTGATATTTATTTTAAAATATGTATAAATAAATTTTACTTGTGTATTAAAAAAATGTTTATCTTGTATTTGAATTTTTTTAATCTAGCATTAGAATTTTTTTTAATGTATCTATATAAAATATTGACCATTTATTTATAAAATGTTAAAATTATATTTGAAAAATATTAAACATGCTTTAGAAAAATCTTCTTGACGTATATGAAAAATTTAGAATGAAAACGAAAAGAAATAAAAAAAATTAAAATCAGCAAATAAACCAAAGAAAAAAGAATATGAAAAATAAACACGAAGAAACAAATGTAAAAAAATTAGAACTATGAAAACTGATAAAGAAATAAAGAAAAACAAAAAAAAACGAAAACCAGGGAAGAAAAACCGAAGTAAAAAAGAAGAAAAATGAGAAGGAAATGAACAACGGATACAAACCATCACTGAAAGAAGAGAAACCTAAAGAAAAAAACGAAGTATAACAAGGAAAATACCAAATCGGAGAAGAAATAAGAAAACAAAAGGAAAAATAGAAAACAAAAGACCCGGGTCTTTTTCCTCTAGTTTGTCCCGCATCCTATCTTAACATGAACCCGACCTTGGCGCAATGGCCAGACCACCACCCACCACCGTGGCCACCTTGGATAGATTCCTGGGAGCTCTCATTTTCTCCCTATTTCTCTTAGTTTCCAAGTACTACTACTATGGCAGATCCGTTTTTTCTTTATTCAATCTTTTCAATATTTCTTGAAAAACATGCAAACAATCTTTATTAAAAATGCAAATAAAGTTTGAAAATGTGAACACATCTTTATAACGCGTTTCTTTTAAAAACAAAGTGAACAAAAACAGAAAAACATTAACAATATTTTTATGTACGCTGAACAATTTCAAATGTACCTTGAAATTTTCTGTAATATACACTGATCTTTTTTACATATAAATTGAACATTTTTGTAATATACATTGAACAATTTTCGAATATACATTCAACATTTTTTAAAATATGCTGAACAAATTTCAAATACACAGTGAACATTTTATAGTATTCGTTGAACATTTTTGTAATGGATGGTGAACCTTTTTGTAATACTAGTAAATGGCACGTGCCATGCACGTATAGAGATATAGTTATTAACACACGTACATGTGGGTAATTTCAAGTAGTATCATATTTAACAAAAAAAGTTAAGCAATAGTATCATGAATTGAAATAATTAATTATAATTTTTTGCATAATTTAATAAATATATCTGTGTAATACCGAATTTACATAATATAGAATACCATGAGAAAAAGGATACCAGGTTCGTCCTCAAATGTTTGTCTTAGTAAAGTTTAAGTTTAACTTCAGTTCAAAACTGCGATACTTATTATGGATCGGAGGAAATATTAGATTGAGCAACGGAGAGGGTACTGTTTGCAAGTTGTTTATCGTTAGAAATAAAATAATAATTTAAACATTAATTGTGTATGTTTTGCAGATCAGATTTTTCACAGAATTGTTGATAAAAACTAAGAAAACAAGAGTAATAAATATTTGTAAAATAAATTTATAGGAGAAAGTAAAAGCTATTTAGCTATACATATATTACATTTTCACTTTGTTTGCCATTGTTTAATCTGTTTCAGCTTGTGCGCCTTTACTCAGGCTACACCATCACATGCTTTCTCTCTCTCATCATGATGCGTACTTGCTAGCTGCTACTGCTAGTACTCCTAGTGCCACTGTATTCTACTCCTGCATGCATCACTGGAGTCTGCTGGAAATTTCTGGATAGTGGCTTGGCTAGAAAGAAAGCGAGAATCACATGCACATCCTAGAAAGTACTACTATCCCTGAGAGTGGCAGACTGGCAGCACGGGGAAATGGCGCAGCGAATCCCTGCAATGTACGCCATCAGATTGACATATCCAACAGTTCATATGCAGCCATGTGTACCGATAATCCAAGTCATGAAATTTGAGCCGTCCGATTAGGAAGATCCAACGGTCTATATAACTTGCTACTCGTATACTATATAGGAGCATAGATATCATGAACATTTTCTTAACGTACAATGAATAGTTTTGTAACGGTGAACATTTCTATATTGCATGGTTAACTTTTCAATAACATCCGTTGAACATTTCTTAATATACGATGATCATTTTTGTAATACACGTTGAACTTTTATATAACACACAAAAAATGAGAAGAAAAAAGCATAAAGCAAATAAACGAAAAGAAAAAGAACGAGAGGTAAAAGGGAAAAAGTTAGAACAAAACAACTAAAAACTGAACAAAACATTGAAAAAAGGCCACTGCTACGAATCAGCCAGATGATTTCCGGCTAGGCAGCCATTGGATAGGTGCATTGCTGGCCCTTGGATGACAGCGACGCTACAGCAGCAGTAACCAGGAAGCGTGTGAATGCTTCGACGCAGCACCGACAGTGTCCGGCGAAGCTCCAATGCAACTCCTGCGATTCCGGTGAAGATCCAACGCAACTCCGGCGACTCCGGTGAAGCTCCAATGCAACTCCGGCGACTCCGGTGAAGCTCCAATGCAACTCCGGCGTCTCCGATGAAGCTCCAATACAACTACGGCAGAGAAATCCTGTTGCAGCACGGACGTGTGCAGCTCCGACGACGCTCCATTGCAGCCCCGAGCGGCTTTAGTGCAGCCCCGGCGACGCTCCATTGCAACTCCGTCGTCACGGAAAAAGCTCCAACGCAGCATTGCTCACCTCCTCCTCGCCTTCTGTGCTGCATCACTAGCGACGAGCGGGTGTTCGACGGCACTCCGACCTCCATGCTGCGTTGCAACACGGCGGCGAGCAACCCAACCTCCCATGCATGCGTTGCAGCACCGGCGACGGCAAGCATCGCGTCGCAACACCGACAACACCATCGAGTCGTCGGGTCACAACACCGGCAGCATCCGGGTCAACGTCGAGGTTGCTGAGGGAGTCCTGGATTAGGGGGTGTCCGGATGGCCGGACTATGACATTTGGCCGGACTCCCGGACTATGAAGATACAAGATTGAAGACTTCGTCCCGTGTCCGGATAGGACTTTCCTTGGCGTGGAAGGCAAGCTTGGCGATACGATATGTAGATCTCCTCCCATTGTAACCGACTCTGTGTAACCCTAACCCTCTCCGGTGTCTATATAAACCGAAGGGTTTTAGTCCGTAGGCCAAAAGAACAATCGTACCATAGGCTAGCTTCTAGGGTTTAGCCTCTATGATCTCGTGGTAGATCAACTCTTATACTACCCATATCGTCAATATTAATCAAGCAGGAGTAGGGTTTTACCTCCATCGAGAGGGCCCGAACCTGGGTAAAAACATCGTGTCCCTTGTCTCCTGTTACCATCCGCCTAGACGCACAGTTTGGGACCCCCTACCCGAGATCCGCCGGTTTTGACATCGACATTGGTGCTTTCATTGAGAGTTCCTCTGTGCCATCACCTTTAGGCCCGATGGCTTCTTCAATCATCAACCACGAGGCGGTCCTGGGTGAGGCCTTTCTCCCCGGACAGATCTTCGTATTCGGCGGCTTTGCACTGCGGGCCAATTTGCTTGGCCACCTGGAGCAGATCGAAAGCTACGCCCCTGGCCATAAGGTCAGATTTGGAAGTTTGAACTACACAGCTGACATCCGCGGAGACTTGATCTTCGACGGATTCGAGCCACGGCCGAGCGTGCCGCACTATCACGACGGGCATGATCTAGCTCTGCCACCGGACAGTGCCCAGAAGGCCGCTCAGGTGTCTGCTCCGACCCTTAGCTCGGAGCCGACTGCGCCAATCGGGGATGGATGGTTGGACGCCGCCCCGGGGGCTGCAATCTCTACGGTGATCGAGCCGAAAACCAGCCTTGTCCTTTGCGAAGCTTGTGACTCCAAGGTGCCGGACTCCTTTCCGGACTCCGAATCTTCCGCACCCCTTCCAATTGAACCCAATTGGGCTCCAATCATGGAGTTCACCGCCGCGGACATCCTTCAACACTCGCCCTTTGGCGACATTCTGAATTCACTAAAGTCTCTCTCTTTATCAGGAGAGCCCTGGCCGGACTATGGTCAGCAAGGTTGGGATGCGAACGATGAAAAAATTCGAAACCCACCCACAACCCACTTCGTAGCCACTGTCGATGATTTAACCGACATGCTCGACTTCGACTCCAAAGACATTGACGGTACAGACGCCGATGAAGGAGACGACCAAGAACCAGCGCCCATAGGGCACCGGGCAACCACCTCATCTCATGATGTATACATGGTGGACACACCTAAAAGAAACAACGACGAGGATCAAAAGGGCGCAACGAGGGATCGTTCCCTCGAAAAGCAATCGAAGCGGCGGCGGAAGCCCCGCGCCAAACCCCACCTCGACAGAGACCCAGCCATAGAGAAGGACGCACCGGCGAACGATGAACATACCATAGAGCAACCGTCCGAACAGGGCAACTTGGATAATAGTCCGAACGACCTCACGCCGGACAAATTGCTGGAGAAGAAGAACCTCCACCAAAGGCTCGTTGCCATCGCGCGTAGCCTGAAACAGCAGAAGCGGAAGCTCAAAACAACAGAAGATGCACTCAGAATTAGATGGGGCAAAGTACTCAACACCGCACACAAGTACGGCGACAGTCACCACACAAAGAGCTATCCGAAGTGAAAATTACTACCGGAATTTGATGAGGAGGCCTTAGAGCACCCACGGTCAAAAAACAAGGAAGCGACCAGGTCGGATAGACGACCCCATGACCGACATCAAGCGGCAAAGGGCGCCACACTCAATCCGGCACGCGATCCGCACAAGGATTCGCATCAAAAAGATGGCCCAACTAGATCTATCTACGGGCCAAGAAAGCAAGCTCTAGTAAGCAATGCAACGCAACAAATATCCGAACATCACGGCACACCCAAATACAGGGGTGCCGCACATCCCCTATGTTTCACCAATGAGGTGCTGGACCATGAATTTCCAGCAGGATTCAAGCCCGTAAGCATAGAGGCATACGACGGAACAACAGACCCTGGAGTCTGGATTGAGGATTATATCCTCCACATACACATGGCTAAAGGAGATGACCTCCACGCCATAAAATACTTACCCCTCAAGCTCAAAGGGCCAGCCCGGCATTGGCTTAAAGGCCTTCCCAAAAACACCATAGGAAGCTGGGAGGAGCTCGTGGATGCCTTTCGAGCAAATTTTCAAGGGACATACGTCCAACCTCCGGATGCAGACGATCTAAGCCATATAACTCAACAACCCGGAGAGTCAGCACGGAAACTCTGGAACAGATTTCTTACTACAAAGAATCAGATAGTCGACTGTCCGGACGCCGAAGCCCTAGCAACTTTCAAACATAGCGTTTGATACGAATGGCTCGCCAGACACCTCGGCCAAGAAAAGCCAAGAACAATGGCCGCATTGACAAGCCTCATGACCCGCTTTTGCGCAGGAGAGGATAGCTGGTTAGCAAGAAGCATCACCAGCGACCCAAGTACATCCGAAGTCAGAGATGGAAACGGGAAGTCGCGCCACAGCAAGGAACGGTGTCGGTTTAAGGATAACAGCTCGAAGAGCATGGCAGTCAACGCCGGATTCAAAAGCTCTCGGCAGAATCATAAAAAGCCGCCCCCCCCCCGAAGATAATAGGGACGAGCTATCTAACCTCAACAAAATCTTGGACAAAATATGTCAAATCCACAGTACTCCCGGGAGGCCTGCAAACCACACCCACAGAGATTGTTGGGTCTTTAAGCAATCCGGCAAACTCAACGCCGAACACAAGGGGCTCGACATACCAGGCGAGGATGACAACGAAGCCCCCAAGCAGAACACCGGAGAACAAAAGAAGTTCCCGCAAGAAGTCAAAATAGTAAATTCACTTCATGTGACAAAAGGGAAAAACAGAGTGGCGCCTACGGAGATACGCGCCATATGGCCTGTCCCAGAGGAGTCCCGCCACTGGTTGTTACAACCAATCACCTTCGATCATCAGGATTACTCTAGAGGTATCCGAAATGCAGGCTGGACTGCCTTGGTCTTAGATTCGATAATTGACGGACTCCACTTTACACAAGTCCTACTGGACGGTGGCGGTGACCTAAACCTGCTATATCAGGACACAATCCGCAAAATGGGGTTAAACCCAGCAATAATTTGCCATGGCAACACTTCCTTTCAAGGGGTCGCGCCAGGCCCAGATACCCATTGTATGGGTTCCCTCTCGTTAGAAGTTATGTTCAGCTCCCCCGATAACTTCCGAAGCGAAAAGCTAACCTTCCACATCGCCGCATTCATAAGTTGCTATCAAGCACTACTGGGTCGTGAAGCTTTCGCCCGCTTTAACGCAATACCGCATTATGCATCCCTTACACTCAAAATGCCTGGTCCACGAGGCATCATCTCATTAACGGGAAATACCAAGTGTTCCTCGAGCACGGACGATAGTGCGGCCGCCTTGAAAGCCACACACTAATCCAACTTTACTAGTTATAGCACCTAAACAGGTCGTTAAGGACCCCGGACATGGCTTGACGAGTCCGGCCTAAACATACAAAGGCTTAGCAGCAGCATACCCCTGTACAAGGGGCTCCGCGCGTTTACACCAGGAGACAATAAAGCTCAATCCTACCCATTTTTCTGTATTATACTATGTTTATTTTAACATAGATTTTTCGCACGATTGTTTTCCACTAAGTTCCTCTCTTTTGCAGATGAACACCGTGCTACGCCCGTCCAGGATACGGCACAACGGAGACACAGGCGCAGACGTGCAGTAGGGACCCGTTTCAAGGATTCTTTTCAGATTAAGACCCTGTGTAAACCTTTTTTACTGTCTCTTGTTGATAACAACCCCCGGTTTTTTGCTATAACCGAAGAGGAGGCTGGCGTCTTGGCATGTGGCCACGCCAGAATTTTGCGCGTACCTGGACACAAGGGGCTTTTTACCAAGGGCTTTTGTTCGGCCTGTTTTCATACAGACCGAATACCTTAGGGAGTGTTCGGCGTCGCGAGTTTGGCCTTATATGCATCAGCTCCGAATCATGTCTTTGGTCAAATGTTGGGTTTGCCCGGCTCCTGTGTTTTGTTGCCTTACGTTCCGCTCTATCGGCTAAGGCGGCACCAGGAGAACTACTGCGATTGTGCCCCGGTCCGGCCAGGCGAGCACCTCAGTAGAGAAAGCCGAAAACTGACTGTCATGATATAGCGAGAGACTGGTCAACCACTCGATGACTTGCCGGAATCTTTAGGATTCCTCCACATTAATGAAGGGCCATTTCCCGGTCAGGCACATACGCGCCCCGAATTCGGGAGAGTGCGGTGCCCCTAGGGGCTATTCAGTAGCCCCACTATCAAACTCCTATGGCTAAGTGAAAGTGATAAAGCATTATAGTCCGGTTGCCTCGTTCGTTGCGCTATCACCTCCTTTATAGGACCAAGACGTTGGATCAAGTGTGAAAACGCGCCTTCTGTGAACACCCCCGCATTATATGCGTGGGGGCTGAAGCCAACGACTGCCATCTTTCAGGTTATATACACATATACATTAATGGCCGCACAAGAGGTATTTTAATTCTTGAAAGCACAAGTATAAAAATCTTTTATATTCCATCAATACATTGTTTTACAATAGCACATGTTATTCGAACACAACATCCTTCGAGCACTGCGTCTCTATTAAACGAGCGCCCTGCAGAACTTCCTCAAAGTAGTGCTTGGCAGGTACTCGGCTTTTGTCCGAATCCTGGGATGCAACAACACTGGCCTTCATATCCGCCCAGTATGTCTTGACACGGGCAAGAGCCATCTGTGCACCCTCTATGCACGCTGACCTCTTCATTGCATCAACATGCGGCACCGAACCAAGGAACTGCTGCACCAAGCTAAAATAACTCTTCGGCTCTGGCTCTTCCGGCCACAGATGACTCGCGACGTACCTCATGGCGAGTCCGGATAACCTGTTCAGCTCTGCCCAAGCGGCCAAACGGTCGGATACCGAAAGTGGGCGCTCTGGATTGTGGAATTGCGACCAAAAAAGTTCTTCCAATTCATGGTCACCTAGACCTCGGAAGTGTTCGGTCACGTCTGCGGCACTCGCCGCCAAATCCAGATAAGTGTTCGCCGCACTCCACTTCCGGTCTAACAGAGCATACTTAGGATCCCCGAACTTCATCCGTAGCATATAGGGCTTTCCAGACGCGATATCTCCGGCCTGACGTAGCTCCTCCTTCATAGCTCTCATTGCAGAGCGAGTGTCCTTGGCTTCGGCAATGCCCTTTTCTAGGTCCTTCTGTGCCACCCTACCTTCTTTTTCAAGAAGCTTACAACAGTCGGCAGCATCCTTCAATTTTACAGCCATCTCGGCTATTACTTTCTTGCTCTGGCAGTGAGCAGCCTGCTCGGCTTTTAGCTCTTCAGCCGCTTTAATGGCAACCACATCACTTTTCCTCGCTTGCTCCTTGGCTCGGGAAAGTTCCGCCCGAAGGCTCTCCACGGCAGCGGCACCATCTGCATTACGCACATATGTTATAAGGTACGAGCATCAAGCCCCTCTTACCAGATGTCTTTGGAAGACATTACATACCTTGTGCCTCGTCCAGCCGCTTATTCACAAGCGCGATGTCGGCATCTGCCACGTCAAGTTGCCACTTTAGCCCGGCAAATTCATCAGTCCGGCTAGCCACCGAACACCTCGCCACCTACATAGGAAAGGCGACATATTACACCTGGGATTATGTGTCACATCCTGGTTAGCCATGCATTAGAGTGTTGCATCATGTCTACTTTTTCATCAGAAACTTGAAATGGGGATGACAGAACCCCCAGTCCCCTCTGAAACCAATTAGGGTTTACTAAAAACATTTTCAATGAACCTGAAATGCCCTTCTAAAATGCCCATCATTTTTGTCTTGGTTCAGAACCTCTGCCAAAAGTGGTGCACATTTTCCTAGGCCATCCTAGGGTTTTTGAATTAAATCATAAATATTTGAATTTGGGCATTTAAAGTTATATAAAATATTTAAATGCTCAAATATCTCCAAACTAAAATGTTTCATGTTGGAAATAATCCAACTATGGACCAGGAGTAATTTGGTGATTTTAGGAGTTGTCTAAGTATTTTATTTAATTCAACAAAGTTGCAGAAGTATTAAAAAAAGAACAGAAACAGAAAGAAAAAGGGAAAACTTACCTGGCGCCACCACAGGCCCACCAGCCAGCCCACCTGGCCGGCCCAGCCCGGCCACCGCTCCAGCGAGCTGCTTGGCTTGCCAGGCAGGCAGCCAAGGTGCTCGGCGGCGGCACCGCAGCTCGCCACGCAGCTGCATGCCGCCCTGCCTCCCCCTCTCGCCGCCCTGATGGCCTGGACGAGCTCCACGTCGCGCCCCGACCCTCCTGGACACCTCCATTCGCCCCCAGTTTCTCTCCCTCGCGCTCCCACGCCATGGCCGACGCCACCGTCGCCGCACCACCGCCGTAGCCGTGCTCCCCGTCGTCTCCACGCCGCGCCACCCTGTCCAGAAGCTCCGCCGTCCTCTACTTCATCGAGCTAGCCGAGCCCCGTGTGCTCGTGCGGCCCGAGACCACCGCACCGACCTCGCCCGAGCTCACCGTCGCCGGAGATCCCCTTCAACGCCGTCGCCACCTCAGCTCGTCCCCGACCTCGCCGGTGGCCTCTACGGGAGCGTTGTGAGCCTAGCTACTCCTCCGACCCTCTCTCTCTCATTCCTGAGCCGTGTAGCCACCGCACGAGGATCACACGCCCGCACCGCCGCGGATCTCGTCGCCGACGTGCTTCCGGCCACACTCCGGCCACAAGATGGTGTCCATCTTACTCACCGAGTCCCGCAGCACCTAGCTAGCCACTCCACGAGCCTCACCGACCCCTCTAGCGCCAAGTTCATCTTCGACCGAACCCCGGTGGCCGCCAAAGTCGTCGCCGGCGCCAACTCCGGCCACCCCGACCCCAACGGACTCCGCCAAGAGCTGCGGTTTGTCCTCAGCTCCACTCCGGTGGTCTCCGCGGCCCATTTGGTGGCCGAAATGGCCAAAACCACTCCCGCCGCCGCGTCGGGCTCGCCGGCGGCTAAACGTCGGCGTCGCTGGCTTTGACTTTGACCACGGGTGGGCCCTGGTTGACTCCCCTGAGTCAATGACAGGTGGGGCCCAGCCCTGTTAATTAAACAGGATTAGTTTTAATTAAATTTTAATTAAAATAATCACCCTGACATGCGGGACCCACCGTCAGGTTTGACCCAGACCTGTTCCGTTGACCTGCTGACGTCACACTGACGTCAGGCTGACGCAGTAATTGATTTTCTGGATTTAATTTAAATCAGGAAATTCCAGAATATAATTTAAACTTCAAAAATTCATAACTTTTATTCTGTAACTCCAAATTGGACAAATTATATATGAAAAATGATCAGAAAAATCCAATCTATCCATCTGTACTATTTTCATGCATGATCAAACAAGTTAAATTGATGTTTTAAGCAGAACAAGGAAAAGCACTTTAAAAGGCCATGTTTGAGTTTGAAATTTGAATCTTTGATTCAAATTTGTTCAAACCCTTCTGGTTTTAGTTGCATTAGCCCAACACACTCATATTGCTATGTTTCATGCATGCATCATATTGTTGCACATTGTTTGGTGATGGTTGTGTATCGGTGTCCTTTGCGACAGGTTCTGCCTCCGAAGAGTACCGTGATTACCCTAACGAAGAACCGTATCAGTGCATCGAACCATCAGGCAAGCAACCAACCATTTGATCATATCGATACAATCCCATGTTCTCGCTCCTGCTCTCTTTTACTGCATTAAGACAACGCGATTCAAACTGCTGTGTGCTACGGTAGTTGAACCCATTTCCTCTGCATGACCTGTCATTGCCACAGTAACTAGATGAAACCCACTAGCATGTGTAGGAGTTGATTGAGCCCTATGTATGTGTTGTTCCTACCTTGCTATCCCTGCTATGCTTAGAGTCGTGTCAGGTCTAGTTCATCTGGGTGATGGGCTAGAGTGAAATGGTTATGTCGGTAATGAGAGTGGTGTGGTGAACACGATTTGGTAAAGGTATCGATGAGAGGCCATGTAGGAGTACATGGTGGGTTGTTTCATTGAAGCCGACCTTAAGCACTGAGATCTGTATGTGTGATTTAAGAATCAGCTACTACCATGCATTGGGCCCGAAACCAATGGACCCTCTCGGCTTCTTATTCACCCTAGTTCTCCGTCCAGGAGTTGCAAGTAGTTTCTGGTGTTTGTAGCCTACTGGAGGCCGTGGACAGCGCTGACCGTAGGGGTGGGCTGTGATGCGGTAGGTACGTGGCACGGTGTACCGAATACCCGTTAGGTATCTCGGGAACCCTGTTCACATCGTTCGGGGCCGTATGGGAAACCTCGGCCGGACTCCCTGCGGATGGAACCTGGATAGGCGATAAACCTGGACTGGAGGCTTAGGTGGTTAGGTAGGTCGTGGCCGACACCCACGTTGGGCTTCCGCTTGAAGGTTGCCGAGTACATGTCGTGTAAACGACGGTAAGTGGTGAGAGCGTGTATGAAGAAGTACACCCCTGCAGGGTTATCATAATCTATTCGAATAGCTGCGTCCGCGGTAAAGGACTACTTGGTTGCCTATACAGTTCATAGACAAGTAAATGGAAACTGCTAAAAGCCTCAAGATAAGTGTGAGTGCCGAGGATGGCTCTTCCGTAGGAAGACGGAGGTGGATCCTCGGTAGTGTATTGAAGTGGTGAGTAGTGGACTCGTGTGCGCAAAACCATTTCAAGTTGGAGTATCGTAGGATAGCCTAGCCAAGAGTCAAAGCTGGCTTGCTGCAATAACTCCACCAACCCTTCTTGATAACATGCATGTATGTAGGATCCGATGTAAGTCTTGCTGAGTACCTTTGTACTCATGTTGCTATAATCTACATTTTTACAGAAGACGCTGCAACCCCTTCTGATGGGTTCTATGTAGACGTTGACATCAACGAGTAGGCTAAAGACCCAGGTGGTGACCCTGAGCTTGTGAAGGACCATGTAGTATAGCTAGGCTTTCCAAGCCTCTTTTATTTTACTAGTTGTCTGTACTCAGACAAGTTACTTCCGCTGCTGGTTTGTATGACTGTATGACTTGTATGTTGGGTCGTGAGACCCGTACCTTTGTGTATGTTATGTATGGCTCCCTGAGCCTTAAATAAAGTACTTGTGTCGTAGAGTCATGTTGTGATGCTTCGTTGTATTTGCACATATCGAGCATATTGTGTGTATGATTGAAATGCTTGGTATGTGTGGGGTCTGACTATCTAGTTGTTTATCTTTAGTAGCCTCTCTTACCGGGAAATGTCTCCTAGTGTTACCGCTGAGCCATGGTAGCTTGCTACTGCTCTGGAACACTTAGGCTGGCTGGCATGTGTCCTTCTTCGTTCCTGTGTCTGTCCCTTCGGGGAAATGTCACGCTTTGAGTACCGGAGTCCTGTTAGCCCGCTACAGCCCGGTTTACCGGAGTCCTGCTAGCCCAGTGCTACAGCCCGGACCCACTTGCTTATGACCGACACGTTCGAAGCTGGGTCATGGATGCCTGTCCCTGTAAGTCTGTGCCACTTTGGGTTTACGACTAGTCATGTCAGCCCGGGCTCTTTATCATATGGATGCTAGCGACACTATCATATACGTGAGCCAAAATGCGCAAACGGTCCCGGGCAAAGGTAAGGCGACACCCGTGGGGATACCGTGCGTGAGGCTGCAAAGTGATATGAGGTGTTACCGGCTAGATCGATGTGACATCGAGTCGGGGTCCTGACAGCGTTGGCATCAGAGCCGGACTGCCTGTAGGTTCTCCAAGCCAAACTGGTCGATGTTGAGTCTAGAAATTCTTTAGTTATATGTAGGGGAATTGTTTGTGGGTTGGAACGTAAGGCTCTTTTTACTCCTTTATCTTATGACATTCTGATCTGAGTCAGTCCATTCTTCCACCGGGGGTTAAGGAATTAGGATCTGTTCTCTCTATCAGGATCACGTGTTACTAATCAGTAGTACCTTATAAGTTTGATGGATACAAGCCTAGTTCAGTTCTACTACCATATTATGTTGCTAGAATGGATTCAGAACTGTGATATGATGATGTTGAGTGTGTACGAAATCCTTTGTTAAATGTCTCAAAATCCTTCTTGAGCATTTACAGCTGTTATGCTGCCAAAATTTTGCTAGAAATTCTAATGCCTTTGCATTATGATTGTGCTTTCAGATGGCCACTCGCGACCTCAATCAAGTGGTTCGCCTGACTCGATGCCTAGATGTACCCGGCCATACTGCCAAGTTGGTCAGGGTAATGACTGAGGCTGGATACCGCTGGTATCCCGAGTACACGGTCGAAGAGCAATTCCGAGACTTTAATCAAAGCCAGTATCTATGCACTGTCAGGATATTTCCATCTTATCCTGGATCCACCGAGCCCCTTCACTGCTCCTATGGACTCGGGGTTACTATTGAGATGGCTGTGCAGGACGCCGCCTACTCTATGATGACCATCATGCGAGTCAGATCTGGTCTATTTCGGGACTCTGATTTCCGGTATATGCCAGGATCACTTCCGGGAGCACAAGGGTATCTCCAAGCTATCTATGCTGACCCCACTCAGGAGGATTCACGGACTCGCACCACTGCTGAGATGCTCGAGGATAAGGACCGTGAAAATCGGGCCTTAAGGTTAGAGCTCTTCAATACCCGTGCTGACCACTGGGCCACTTTGACTCGGTTCGCACCGGCGGTGCAAGCTGGATATTCAGATATGCGCGATCTCTATCCTGTGAGATCTGCTCTGCCAGACGTGATGGTTTGGCGTGATGTAGGAGGCATCACCCCACCTCGCGGTCCCCGCAGGCCACCGTCTGTTGGTCCAAGACCTCATCCTAGCCCCTATGGTCCACAAGCTCCGCGAGATCGTCTGTTTCCGGATGATCATGTTGAGCTTCCAGGCTATGGAGGTGACTTCTACGAGGACTACTACGGATCGGTCTGAGTTAGTGGTTGTATCACTAGTTCGCACTAGCTGTGTCGTCTATCGCCCCGTGTGACTCGTGGGATATGACCTAGTTTGTACTCTTTCCGGAGGTGTAGAAAAATAATGTATAGGAGCTTGGGATGCCTCCGATGAGATGTAATCCTTTTCTCACCGTAATAGTACTTTGTTTGGTCTTGTACTAAACCCTGTATGGTGTGTATGACGATGGAATAAAAGAAGCAGTTTCTGTATTTACCATGTCATACGGATGATCATCTTGCATTCCGAGTTATTCCTTACATTCTGTATCCTATGTCGGAATTTTATCATTCTGACTAAATCATTGTCTTGCTTACCTAGGATGGTCAACACGCGCGCTAACCCTGCTTCTCAAGAGCAGGCCGAAGGCAGTGAAGGCAGGAATGAAAATCTGCCTCATCCTCCTTCACTAGCCGAGGTTATGATGGAAGCTGAGAGAAACAAGCGGGAGACCAACCGTTTGTTGGAGCGTATTGAACAGAATACATCACACCATCAGAGGACTAACGTGGTGTCACTCAGTGATTTTATCAAATTGCATCCACCCATGTTCCACCACTCCGTCGAGCCTCTCGACGCTGATGACTGGCTTCGCAGTATCTCTCACAAGCTGCATTCCGCGCTAGTAGCTGAGGCTGACAAGGTCACCTTTGCTGCATATCATCTTGAAGGCCCCGCCAGTCTATGGTGGGAGAATTATGGAGCTATGCGCCCAGCGGGCCATGTCACTACTTGGGCTGAGTTCAGTGAGGCTTTCCGTGAACATCACATTCCGGAGGGTCTCATGGACCGTAAACGTGAAGAATTTTGTAGTTTCACCCAAGGCCGACTTTCTGTGGATGCTTACAGCAGGGAGTTTGGTAATCTCGCACGATATGCAACTGAGGAAGTGTCTACTGATGCCAAGAAGCAAGCAAGGTTCCGTAAGGGACTTAGTCATGAGCTTCGTTGTGACCTCCGTCTGCATGAGTGCACATCTTTTCAGAAACTTGTCAACAAAGCCATCAGTGCTGAAACTGGTCAGACTGACTATGACGCAACACACAAGCATGGCCGGGATATGGGTTCCTCATCCGGTGCTGGTCCTCAGAAGCGCCGCGTGTGGGTACCCAACACCGCCCTGCCACCCAGGTTCACACCGAGGCCATCCTTCCAGGCGCCTCGCCCCGTTCAACAGTCTGCTCCAGCCAAGCCCTATGGGGGTCCAACCAACAATGCTCCTCCACGTACCAGCTCCGTGACTTGTTTCAAGTGTGGGGAATCTGGTCACTATATGCGTGAGTGTCCCCAGACCAACCCCAACCAGTCTGCTAAAGCTGTTGGCCGTGGCAAGCCGACAGGAAAAATATTCCACGCCAAGCCGGTCACCGCTTCACGTGGCCATGTCAACTGTATCTCTGCCGAAGAAGCTCAAGAGGATCCCAACGTCGTTCTCGGTACGCTTCTTGTTAATTGTCACCCGGCATCTGTTCTTTTCGATACAGGAGCCTCTCATTCTTTTATATCTGAAAACTATGCTCGCTTGCATAACGTCGCATTCGGTGATATGCCAACCTCTATGGTAATTCAAACTCCGGGATCCAAATGGCAAACTTCTAGGGTAAGCCATGGAAATGAAATCCAAGTTGACAGACTTGTTTTCCTCGCGTCTTTGATAGCCCTTAAATCTTCAGATATTAATATCATTCTGGGTATGGACTGGATGTCAGCTCATCAAGCCAAAATTGATTGCTTCTCTAGGACTGTTCAACTCACCCATCCTTCGGGGAAGATAGTCAATGTCTTGACCCGAATAGCCAAGCGACAATTATATTCTCTTAACGCCAGCCCTTTGCCAGACCTTGAGGACGTGCCGGTAGTCTGTGACTTCCCGGATGTCTTCCCAGAGGAATTGCCAGGTGTTCCACCTGACAGAGATGTTGAGTTCGTAATAGACCTCATTCCAGGAACCGTTCCGATTGCTAGAAGACCTTATAAGATGGCACCCCTAGAACTAGCCGAGCTTAAGAAACAACTCGATGAGTCCTTGAAAAAGGGTTTCATCCGACCTAGCTCATCTCCGTGGGCTTGCCCCGTCCTATTCGTCAAGAAAAGGATGGTACGGACCGGATGGTTGTAGATTACCGACCTGTCAATTTGGTCACAATCAAGAACAAATATCCGCTTCCCAGGATCAACGACCTGTATGATCAGCTCGCTGGATCCTCAGTCTTCTCCAAGATGGATTTGAGGTTGGGCTACCATCAAATCAAAATCAGAAATGGGGACATTCCTAAAACGGCCTTTGTTACTCGTTATGGCCAATACGAGTACACCGTCATGTCCTTCGGGTTAACCAACGCTCCAGCCACCTTTTCTCGGTTAATGAACTCAATCTTCATGGAGTATCTGGATAAATTCGTCGTAGTTTATCTCGATGATATACTCATCTACTCCAAGAACGAGGAAGAACATGCCGAACATCTAAGGCTAGTGTTGAAGAAACTTCGAGAGCATCGCCTTTATGCCAAATTTTCTAAATGTGAATTCTGGTTGCAAGAAGTGACCTATCTGGGTCATGTAATATCTGGTAAAGGTATTGCTGTTAACCCTGAGCGAGTTCAAGCCGTCCTTAACTGGACTCCACCTGAATCGGTCAAGCAAGTTCGGAGTTTTCTGGGCTTAGCGAGCTATTGTCGTCGCTTTGTCGAGAACTTCTCCAAGGTTGCTAAACCTCTAACCGAACTCCTCAAGAAAGATAAGAAGTTCGAATGGACTCCACAATGTGAGCACAGCTTTCAGGAACTGAAAAGACGCCTGACCTCTGCTCCCGTACTGGTACCGCCAGACTTCTCCAAGGACTTTGTTATCTACTGCGACGCCTCGCAACAAGGACTAGGTTGCATTCTCATGCAAGATCGACACGTAATTGCCTACGCTTCACGGCAATTGCACCCACATGAGGAGAATTATCCCACTCATGATCTAGAGCTTGCAGCCGTAGTCTATGCACTTAAAACCTGGCGACATTACCTCCTCGGTAACCGTTGCGAAATATTCACTGATCACCAAAGTCTGAAGTACATTTTCACCCAACCGGATCTAAATCTCAGGCAAAGACGTTGGGTTGAATTGATCACAGACTTCGACTTAGGAATAACCTACACCCCAGGGAAAGCCAACGTCATGGCTGATGCGCTAAGTCGTAAATCTTATTGTAACAATCTGATGTTACAACAAAGTCAACCGCTTCTCCATGAGGAATTTCGGAAGCTTAACCTTCACATTGTTCCTCAAGGTTTTCTTTCCACCTTGGTGGCAAAACCTACCCTTACGGATCAGATTATCAAAGCACAGAAGGTAGATCCGGGAATCTCCCGCATCAAGAGAAACATTCAGAAAGGAATTGCGAATTGCTTCTCCATTAATGATCAAGGGGTCGTATACTTCGGGAATCGACTAGTGGTTCCCAAAGTGCGAAACCTGAGGTGTTTGATCCTTAAGGAAGCTCATGAATCTCCTCTCACCATTCATCCCGGTAGTACTAAGATGTATCAGGACCTACGCCAGAGGTTCTGGTGGACTAGGATGAAGAGAGAAATTGCTCAGTATATTGCTAATTGCGACGTCTGTCGTCGTGTAAAAGCACAGCATCAACGGCCTGCTGGCACCCTTCAACCCCTAGCTATTCCTGAATGGAAATGGGATAAAATTGGTATGGATTTCATTACCGTTTTCCCAGGACCAAGAGAGGGAATAATGCTATTTTCGTCGTGGTCGATCGTCTTTCCAAAGTAGCCCATTTCCTACCTGTTCGTGAGAGTATAACCGCTAGTCAGCTGGCAGACTTATACATCTCCCGAATAGTGTCTCTCCATGGTGTTCCTTTGGAAATTAACTCGGATCGAGGAAGTCTTTTCACCTCTCGATTTTGGGAAAGTTTCCAAAATGCTATGGGAACCCGTCTCTCCTTTAGCACCGCCTTCCACCCTCAGTCGAGTGGTCAAGTGGAATGCGTCAACCAAATTCTAGAAGACATGCTTCGAGCCTCTGTTATCTCGTTCGGAATGGACTGGGAGAAGTGCCTTCCATTTGCCGAATTCGCTTACAACAACAGCTATCAATCTAGCTTGGGTAAAGCCCCTTTTGAAGTTCTCTATGGACGACGGTGTCGAACACCCCTTAACTGGTCAGAGACCAGGGAAAGACAATTCTTTGGCCCGGATATGATTCAGGAAGCAGAAGAACAAGTTCGTATCGTTCGTGAAAAGTTGAAAACAGCCCAATCTCGTCAAAAGAGTCAATATGACCGAAAACATAAGGCTATGACTTTCGAGGTTGACGAGAAGGCTTATCTTCGGGTCACCCCTCTGAAGGGAACCCATCTTTTCGGTATCAAAGGCAAATTGGCTCCTCGTTACATTGGACCTTTTCGCATTCTCGCCAAACGAGGAGAAGTTGCCTACCAGTTGGAACTACCTCCGCACCTCTCCAGAGTCCACGATGTCTTCCATGTTTCTCAACTCAGGCGTTGCTTCTCGGATCCTATCCGTGGAGTGGACCACGAAACGCTTGATCTCCAAGATAATCTTACATATCGAGAGTACCCCATTCGTATCCTCGATCAGGCCGAACGTACCACCCGACGTCATAATATCAAGTTTCTCAAAGTTCAATGGTCGCACCATTCTGAGGATGAAGCAACTTGGGAAAGGGAGGATCGTCTTCGACTCGAGTATCCCGCCTTCTTCCCGGAGAAACCCAAATCTCGGGACGAGATTCTTTTGAGTGGGGGTGAGTTGTCACATCCTGGTTAGCCATGCATTAGAGTGTTGCATCATGTCTACTTTTTCATCAGAAACTTGAAATGGGGATGACAGAACCCCCAGTCCCCTCTGAAACCAATTAGGGTTTACTAAAAACATTTTCAATGAACCTGAAATGCCCTTCTAAAATGCCCATCATTTTTGTCTTGGTTCAGAACCTCTGCCAAAAGTGGTGCACATTTTCCTAGGCCATCCTAGGGTTTTTGAATTAAATCATAAATATTTGAATTTGGGCATTTAAAGTTATATAAAATATTTAAATGCTCAAATATCTCCAAACTAAAATGTTTCATGTTGGAAATAATCCAACTATGGACCAGGAGTAATTTGGTGATTTTAGGAGTTGTCTAAGTATTTTATTTAATTCAACAAAGTTGCAGAAGTATTAAAAAAGAACAGAAACAGAAAGAAAAAGGGAAAACTTACCTGGCGCCACCACAGGCCCACCAGCTAGCCCACCTGGCCGGCCCAGCCCGGCCACCGCTCCAGCGAGCTGCTTGGCTTGCCAGGCAGGCAGCAAAGGTGCTCGGCGGCGGCACCGCAGCTCGCCACGCAGCTGCACGCCGCCCTGCCTCCCCCTCTCGCCGCCCTGATGGCCTGGACGAGCTCCACGCTGCGCCCCGACCCTCCTGGACACCTCCATTCGCCCCCAGTTTCTCTCCCTCGCGCTCCCACGCCATGGCCGACGCCACCGTCGCCGCACCACCGCTGTAGCCGTGCTCCCCGTCGTCTCCACGCCGCGCCACCCTGTCCAGAAGCTCCGCCGTCCTCTACTTCATCGAGCTAGCCGAGCCCCGTGTGCTCGTGCGGCCCGAGACCACCGCACCGACCTCGCCCGAGCTCACCGTCGCCGGAGATCCCCTTCAACGCCGTCGCCGCCTCAGCTCGTCCCCGACCTCGCCGGTGGCCTCTACGGGAGCGATGTGAGCCTAGCTACTCCTCCGACCCTCTCTCTCTCATTCCTGAGCCGTGTAGCCACCGCACGAGGATCACACGCCCGCACCGCCGCGGATCTCGTCGCCGACGTGCTTCCGGCCACACTCCGGCCACAAGATGGTGTCCATCTTACTCACCGAGTCCCGCAGCACCAAGCTAGCCACTCCACGAGCCTCACCGACCCCTCTAGCGCCAAGTTCATCTTCGACCGAACCCCGGTGGCCGCCAAAGTCGTCGCCGGCGCCAACTCCGGCCACCCCGACCCCAACGGACTCCGCCAAGAGCTGCGGTTTGTCCTCAGCTCCACTCCGGTGGTCTCCGCGGCCCATTTGGTGGCCGAAATGGCCAAAACCACTCCCGCCGCCGCGTCGGGCTCGCCGGCGGCTAAACGCCGGCGTCGCTGGCTTTGACTTTGACCACGGGTGGGCCCTGGTTGACTCCCCTGAGTCAATGACAGGTGGGGCCCAGCCCTGTTAATTAAACAGGATTAGTTTTAATTAAATTTTAATT
The DNA here is from genome assembly GCF_018294505.1 of Triticum aestivum. Taxonomy (NCBI): domain Eukaryota; kingdom Viridiplantae; phylum Streptophyta; class Magnoliopsida; order Poales; family Poaceae; genus Triticum; species Triticum aestivum. The sequence continues at coordinate 552,779,920 of NC_057813.1, forward strand.
AAAATAATCACCCTGACATGCGGGACCCACCGTCAGGTTTGACCCAGACCTGTTCCGTTGACCTGCTGACGTCACACTGACGTCAGGCTGACGCAGTAATTGATTTTCTGGATTTAATTTAAATCAGGAAATTCCAGAATATAATTTAAACTTCAAAAATTCATAACTTTTATTCCGTAACTCCAAATTGGACAAATTATATATGAAAAATGATCAGAAAAATCCAATCTATCCATCTGTACTATTTTCATGCATGATCAAACAAGTTAAATTGATGTTTTAAGAAGAACAAGGAAAAGCACTTTAAAAGGCCATGTTTGAGTTTGAAATTTGAATCTTTGATTCAAATTTGTTCAAACCCTTCTGGTTTTAGATGCATTAGCCCAACACACTCATATTGCTATGTTTCATGCATGCATCATATTGTTGCACATTGTTTGGTGATGGTTGTGTATCGGTGTCCTTTGCGACAGGTTCTGCCTCCGAGGAGTACCGTGATTACCCTAACGAAGAACCGTATCAGTGCATCGAACCATCAGGCAAGCAACCAACCATTTGATCATATCGATACAACCCCATGTTCTCGCTCCTGCTCTCTTTTACTGCATTAAGACAACGCGTTTCAAACTGCTGTGTGCTACGGTAGTTGAACCCATTTCCTCTGCATGACCTGTCATTGCCACAGTAACTAGATGAAACCCACTAGCATGTGTAGGAGTTGATTGAGCCATATGTATGTGTTGTTCCTACCTTGCTATGCCTGCTATGCTTAGAGTCGTGTCAGGTCTGGTTCATCTGGGTGATGGCTAGAGTGAAATGTTTATGTCGGTAATGAGAGTGGTGTGGTGAACACGATTTGGTAAAGGTATCGATGAGAGGCCATGTAGGAGTACATGGTGGGTTGTTTCATTGAAGCCGACCTTAAGCACTGAGATCTGTATGTGTGATTTAAGAATCAGCTACTACCATGCATTGGGCCCGAAACCAATGGACCCTCTCGGCTTCTTATTCACCCTAGTTCTCCGTCCAGGAGTTGCAAGTAGTTTCTGGTGTTTGTAGCCTACTGGAGGCCGTGGACAGCGCTGACCGTAGGGGTGGGCTGTGATGCGGTAGGTACGTGGCACGGTGTACCGAATACCCGTTAGGTATCTCAGGAACCCTGTTCACACCGTTCGGGGCCGTATGGGAAACCTCGGCCGGACTCCCTGCGGATGGAACCTGGATAGGCGATAAACCTGGACTGGAGGCTTAGGTGATTAGGTAGGTCGTGGCCGACACCCACGTTGGGCTTCCGCTTGAAGGTTGCCGAGTACATGTCGTGTAAACGACGGTAAGTGGTGAGAGCGTGTATGAAGAAGTACACCCCTGCAGGGTTATCATAATCTATTCGAATAGCCGCGTCCGCGGTAAAGGACTACTTGGTTGCCTATACAGTTCATAGACAAGTAAATGGAAATTGTTAAAAGCCTCAAGATAAGTGTGAGTGCCGAGGATGGCTCTTCCGTAGGAAGACGGAGGCGGATCCTCGGTAGTGTATTGAATTGGTGAGTAGTGGACTCGTGTGCGCAAAACCATTTCAAGTTGGAGTATCGTAGGATAGCCTAGCCAAGAGTCAAAGCTGGCTTGCTACAATAACTCCACCAACCCTTCTTGATAACATGCATGTATGTAGGATCTAATGTAAGTCTTGCTGAGTACCTTTGTACTCATGTTGCTATAATCTACATTTTTACAGAAGACGCTGCAACCCCTTCTGATGGGTTCTATGTAGACGTTGACATCAACGAGTAGGCTAAAGACCCAGGTGGTGACCCTGAGCTTGTGAAGGACCATGTAGTATAGCTAGGCTTTCCAAGCCTCTTTTATTTTACTAGTTGTCTGTACTCAGACAAGTTACTTCCGCTGCTGGTTTGTATGACTGTATGACTTGTATGTTGGGTCGTGAGACCCGTACCTTTGTGTATGTTATGTATGCCTCCCTGAGCCTTAAATAAAGTACTTGTGTCGTAGAGTCATGTTGTGATGCTTCGTTGTATTTGCACATATCGAGCATATTGTGTGTATGATTGAAATGCTTGGTATGTGTGGGGTCTGACTATCTAGTTGTTTATCTTTAGTAGCCTCTCTTACCGGGAAATGTCTCCTAGTGTTACCGCTGAGCCATGGTAGCTTGCTACTGCTCTGGAACACTTAGGCTGGCCGGCATGTGTCCTTCTTCGTTCCTGTGTCTGTCCCTTCGGGGAAATGTCACGCTTTGAGTACCGGAGTCCTGTTAGCCCGCTACAGCCCGGTTTACCGGAGTCCTGCTAGCCCAGTGCTACAGCTCGGACCCACTTGCTGATGACCGACACGTTCGAAGCTGGGTCATGGATGCCTGTCCCTGTAAGTCTGTGCCACTTTGGGTTTACGACTAGTCATGTCAGCCCGGGCTCTTTATCATATGGATGCTAGCGACACTATCATATACGTGAGCCAAAATGCGCAAACGGTCCCGGGCAAAGGTAAGGCGACACCCGTGGGGATACCGTGCGTGAGGCTGCAAAGTGATATGAGGTGTTACCAGCTAGATCGATGTGACATCGAGTCGGGGTCCTGACATTATGATCCTATGTGCGTCGTCATTTTTGAACACACAGAGTCTCAGGGGCTACTATTTATACAGGGCGCATTTTATATATGCGGCTCTGTCAAAAGGTACATCTTTTCGCGTACCTCAAAACCTGTCAGTAAACTCCTGGCGGCCTCGTACAATCCGCTTTCCGCGGATGAAATCCTTCTAATCACCGTGTTCATCAACACACGGTGTTCTTCTAAGATAGACGCTCGCCTGAGCAGATCCTTCAGCCCCTCCGACCGTGCACCAAAAGGTGCCGGACTAGTCCGACGACCCTTTTCGAGGTCCGGATTTGGAGAAACCCTCCGAGACGACACCTCGGAGTCGCCCGCCTCACAAGACGGTACAGCTGGGGGAGGTGTTTCGCTCTCCATCATCTCCAGACGAAGATCCCCTGAAGACGAGCTCTGCTGAGAAGGGTTGAGATCCGAACTGCAAAGTAAAATTTCGGTTATCTTCCTCAGAAATAAAATAGGGATGTCACTCATTTTGAAACCCCTCTCTTTACTTACGGCACGGTGGAGAGCTGATCCCCTTGGGGGCGCAATGCAGCTGGGGCATTCTCCGGCGCCGGACCCTCTAATGAATATTTCTTCCCCCGCTTTGAGGCTATCGCCTCCGGGTCTTCAGAGGCGGTCCTTTTCCTTCCCTGGTTAGGGGAATTCTCGATTCTTCCCTTCCTAACAGCCTCCTTCGCGGAGGCGGTAGCTTCTTGGTTCCCCTCTTCGCCTTCTTCCGAAGGCGCAATCTCCAGCATCCTGGTCAACACGGGATCCGGCGTAGTCTCAGGGAGGGGGGGGCCGGACACCTGATAACCTTTGCTTTCGCTATCCACTCCTGTTGAAAGGATAGCTCTTTTAAAGGGCAATTTGGTGATAAACATACGGATAGCATGTCCGGGTACAGGGCTACTTACTTGAGTATTCGGGTGATTGTAGCTCAGACCTACGTCCTCGGACGAGTCCGGACACATTGCTTGTGATCCGAAGAAAAATTTATACATCTCCGTGGGCGTCTTGCCCATAAAATGTCGGAGTACTCGCAGTCCCTCTGGATTAAATTCCCACAGGCGGAGAGGGCGACGTTTGCAGGGCAGTGTGCGGCGAATCAGCATAACCTGCGCCACTACGGCCAAATTGATATCTCTTTCTAGGAGATCTTGAATGCGGCCCTACAGCAAGGGCACGTCCTTGGACGGCCCCCAGTTAAGCCCTTCATTGACCCATGATGCTAGCCGTGGTGGGGGACCCGAGCAAAAAGCAGGTGGCGCCACCCATGTGGTGCCCCTGGGGGCTGTGATGTAAAACCACTCCCGTTGCCATAAGCCGAACTCCTCTTGGAAAGAGCCCTCGAGCCATGGAGCATCAACAGTCTTGCTTATAAGAGCGCCTCCGCACTCTGCATGCTGCCCCTCGATTATCTTCGGTTCTACCTTGAAGGTCTTGAGCCATAGTCCGAAGTGAGGGGTAATATGGAGGAAGGCCTCACATACGACCATGAACGATGAGATTTGGAGGATGGACTCCAGATCTAAGTCGTGAAATTCCAGCCCGTAATAAAACATGAGCCCCCTCACGAAGGGATCAATCGGGAAGCCTAGTCCCCGAAGGAAGTGAGATGTGAACACCACACTCTCACCGGGCTGGGAAGTGGGAATAGCCTGCCCTTGAGCAGGCAGCCTATGCGAGATTTCGCCGGTTAGGTACCTGGCATCTCTCAGCTTTCGCACGTCTTCTTCCGTAACGGAGGAAGGCATCCACCGGCCTTGGAGGTCGGAGCCGAACATCATCGAAGGTCCGAAGCGCCTGGATCTGGAGCTTTGGGTGTTGGAACTCGAGGCGAGAGGCAGATTTGATTGGATGAAAAGAAATGAGTAGAGCCTTGGTCTCTTTATAAAGAGGTTGAATTCCAAGAGCCCTCCCCGTGACTGTTTGGGACTCACTTTCAATTAGGAAGTCATACCAATGGCGTGGTTGGGTTACCCACGCTCGTATTGATGAGAATCTCGGAATAAGGGGACACGATCTCTGCTTTGACAAGACGTGCCAAGGAAACCGCCTCGCTAAATGCGCTGAGGTGGGACAGTAAAACGATTCGAATGAAGGCTTGGCCGTAGCATGATATGCTACGGAATACGTCAGTAGATTAGATTTGTGTAAATATTATTCTCTCTACGGTGGTATGTGGAAACTATTTTGCGGAGCCGGACACTATCATTGTGTTCAACACCTTCTATGAGGTATTCGGAGGAGGCACCCGCCTTGCAATGCCGAAGACAATTTGTGCGCCGGACTCGTCGTCATTGAAGCCTGGTTCAGGGGCTACTGAGGGAGTCCTGGATTAGGGGGTGTCCGGATGGCCGGACTATGACATTTGGCCGGACTCCCGGACTATGAAGATACAAGATTGAAGACTTCGTCCCATGTCCGGATAGGACTTTCCTTGGCGTGGAAGGCAAGCTTGGCGATACGATATGTAGATCTCCTCCCATTGTAACCGACTCTGTGTAACCCTAGATGTCGGTGTCAAAACCGGCGGATCTCGGGTAGGGGGTCCCGAACTGCGCGTCTAGGCGGATGGTAACAGGAGATGAGGGACATGATGTTTTTACCCAGGTTCGGGCCCTCTTGATGGAGGTAAAACCCTACATCCTGCTTGATTAATATTGATGATGTGGGTTACAAGAGTAGATCTACCACGAGATCAAGGAGGCTAAACCCTAGAAGCTAGCCTATGGTATGATTGTTGTTCGTCCTATGGACTAAGGCCATCCGGTTTATATAGACACCGGAGAGGGCTAGGGTTACACAGAGTCGGTTACAAAGGTAGGAGATCTAAATATCCGTATCGCCAAGCTTGCCTTCCACGCCAAGGAAAGTCCCATCCGGACACGGGACGAAGTCTTCAATCTTGTATCTTCATAGTCTTGGAGTCCGGCCGATGATGATAGTTCGGCTATCCGGACACCCCCTAGTCCGGGACTCCCTCAGTAGCCCCCGAACCAGGCTTCAATAACGACGAATCCGGCGCGTATGTTGTCTTCGGCGTTTGCAAGGCGGGTTCTTCTTCATGCTCCATGTGTTTGCCGGATAGTGTCCGGTTGCTTCATAAATGCTGCGCTCCTTGGCTTCCGCGTCCAATAATGGTCTTCTTCCACGCGTCGCACGAATGCGAAAAGCCAGGGTATTTTTATGTTTTACCCCCTAGCTGCGCAAATAAGCTGCCTATAAGAGAGGCGAGGATCCAGATCCAAATCACATCATCCTCCTTCCGCAAGCACTCATCGAGGCGCATCTGACACCAAACCCATTCCAACATGGACAGTCGACGCGGCTCCTCTTCTCGCGCTCCCAGCCCTAAGCCAGGAGATTGGAGGAGATGCTCAGTCCCGCACAGCGAGTTAGTGACGCTCCAAGCAGAGGGATATCTTCCCCCGGCCTTCATGGTTCCGGTTCGAGCCGGACTGGCCACCTACAAAGGTGGGAAGCAGGCGGAGAGCGCCCCCAATCCCTCCAAAGGAGAGCGGGTGTGCTTCGTCTCCTACTTAATAAGGGGACTCGGATTTCCTATACATCCGTTTCTCCGGGGGCTCCTGGAGTTCTACGGACTCCAGCTTCATCACCTTACACCTGCCTCCATTTTGCACATCGCGGGCTTCGTAGCTCTGTGTGAGCTGTTCTTGGGCATTGAGCCCCATTTTGCGCTGTGGAAGAGGCTGTTTTGCCTCGTACCCCGCTCTCACGAGGGGTCGATATATCAAGTGGGCGGAGCCGAAATATGGCGCATCGCCGGGACCGGATACCTGTCCGGGACCCCGAAGAAGACGTCCGAAGATTGGCCTTCGGAGTGGTTTTATATGGAGGACGCTCCGCTGCCGGATCCAGTCCGGATCGGCCTTCCGGAGTTCAGCAACGCTCCCCTGAAGAAACGCCTAAGTTGGCGCCCACGGAGCCCTCGACGAGAAGATGATAGTAGCGTCCATTACTTGATGGGCCGGATACGGCTGCTAGCCCATTCCGGATTAACCATGATCGGAGTCATGGCCACATGCATTATGCGTGGGGTGCAGCCGCTCCAATATAGGGGCCACCCCATGTGGGACTTCAACGGAGACGACGACGCCACCCGTCACGGCCGCAAGGGACCTGGCTCGGCCGACGATCTGGTGAAGATCCTGTCCGGCTTGTACAAGGGGGAGAAGGAGGACTTCCTCCGCACGAATCCTCTGAACGGATTTTCCATGAACAACCCTCGGAGCTGGGTAAGCGGTCGCATGCATATCTGAACCGTGCCTTTAAAGGCAATTGTCTTATTGTATGATTTTGACACAGGAACTGCGTCGGGATGTGGAGGGCATAAAAAGCCCAGCCCCACAACCCGAAGACCCAGAAAGGTCCCTTGATCCGGCCTCCGAAGAGGATCCGGACTTAGCGGTGGAACTGATCGACGGGGTGTACCACCAGCTCAGCATAGATAATGCTTTAGTCGCCATTATGGCTGACTACCCCGGTTTGTGTCCGGCTTCCCCGGTGAGTACGACCGAAGTCCTGGCGCCGTTACTTCTTTAATGCTTAGTTCTGACCACCGTGCACCAATGGTGTTCGACAGGAAGCGCCTTTACGGCAGGAAGTCGAGCCCGCGGCGACCGGCCAACAAGGGTCAGTCCGGCCCAGCAGGCGGAAGAGGAGTGCGACGCGAACTGAAACGTCGCCGCAACGGTACGGAGCACCGCTATTTTTTAAGGGAAGGATTCCCAGGAGGTATATTAATGCTCATAACTTTTCCAGAAAGAGCGCTCGCCGGACAGTGTCCGGAGAGGTTGCCAATCAAGCCTCCGCCAGCCATGCTCCAACGCATGGCCCGGAAGGGGAGGCGAATACAAGGCATGAGTCGGACGCTCCTCCGACGGAGGATGCCGACAGGCTGTCCGCCACCCGGTCTGAGGTGGAGAGCGCCATGAATCACAGGCGTCGCCGGACAGTTCTTCGTGACGCGTGTTTCTCCCCGGAGGCGTTAAATGCCTTTGATGCGGGAAACGCGCACCTCCGTGCCGCTCAAGATGGGTTAACCAGAGCCACGGAGCAGTATGTGAAAGACATACGTGTAAGTAATTTTAATAGTTATATATGCCAGTAGCCCCCGAGACTTAAAATGGTTAAAATAACTGATTTAAGGATCAATTTTTATGCAGGATCTTACGGAGAAGAATACCCATCTGTCCCAGGAGCTCCAAGAGTGCAAGGCCCAACTTGAGGCCGCACTGGCCGCCACAGGGGGAGCCACAGAGACCCCCGCTGGTAAGACGTACTTTGAAAAGATAATTAATTAACAAAGTGCGGCGTGAATCTGACAATAATATTGCAGAGGGCGCCGGACTAGATCCGGACAAGCAACAGCTACTGCGTCAGCTAAAGGCTGGCGAGAGGGTGCTTATGAAGGTGCAGCAGGAGAGAAACAAGCTCCAAGATGCCCACACCCAGCTAGGAGAAGAGCTGAAAGGTGTTCGGGCCCAGCTGTCTGGCTCCTTGAAGGAGAATCAGCGACTTCGTCGCGGCATTTATAGTAAGTGCTTGAGCAAATTCCTTTGAAAAGAAGAATTCGGCGAGGAAGTCGTTTGACAGAAATATGTCTTTAGGTGTGCTCACAGGTCGCCCTGCGGAGGAAATGCCTGGGTCAACAGGTGACCAACTTCCCGAGCTGGCGCAATTGTTCGAACGTGTTCGGCAGGCGATGAGTGGCGTCGTTCAGGCTTTATGGCCATCCGTCTCCCTACCCGAGGGCCTTGGTGAGCTTGCTGAGAAGCTCCAGGGAGCACGGCGACGCCTCCGTTTGTGGAAGATATCGGCCTGCCGTCAGGGCGCCAGGGAGGCCTGGGCCATGGTGAAGACGCGCTACCCGAAGGCTGACCCAAACCACATGGCCGAGGTCGGACCTGCGGGGCCTGATGGGAAGGAGATCCCTGTGAGCTTGATGTATGGCCAAGTAGAACTGGCCGCGAAATATTCCCAACAGGACTGTAAATTAGACAGCCTGTTAGATGGGATTGAGGAGGAGTACAATCAGTCGGTTTGACGATGTAATTTGAAATGACATGTAAGATGCCTTCTAGCCGGATTGTAGATCGTTTGTCTTTGCGGACCGTTTCGCTTCAACCTCGGGACCCAACAGTCCGGAGTGTGTCCGAATACCCCTACGGTTATAAAAGAACCGGGGCATGCATGGAGACAAGGCGTCGGGGTCATAATTGCTTTATCAGACAAGTGCCCAACTAGTTATGTTATATTACATGGTTAGTAAGAAACATCTTCCAGGGAGAATAGTTCCGTTAAGGGTTCCTTTCCCTGGGAGGCATGCCCTAAGGTGCAATGCCGGACTGCGAAAATAGCAGAAAAAGCATCTGGGGGCTTATAAATAAGTAAGTAATAAATCATCTTTCAAGTCACCGACCGAATATTCTCTTAAGAACGCTAGCTTTCGGCTTCACCCAGTCTGAGGTACACATCCGGCTGACCCGGCAGTAACAATCGCAGAGGTGCTCCCTTTACCTCCTAGCCGAACAATCGGGAACGTAGGGGTAAGCACAGGAGCCAGGCAACCCAGCTTGGCCAAAACTTAAGTCATATCGATGCATATAATGGTGAATAAAAGGTACATGCGGAAGTATGACACATGTATTGGGCGTGAAGCCCATATTAATAAGCTTCTGGTAAAGAAGCCCCCAGGTATAATGAGTGCTAGGAGCACATCAAGTGTGTGCGAACAAAGCGCAAATCAGCCTATAAAAGGTATTGAAAAAAAAGTGGGAAGAAGGAGGGGGACAAGAGACAGTAAAAAATATAAAAAGGTGGACGGGGGAGTGAGACGAACTCTGAGTCCGGTGTTTAGGCGTAGAATCTTCGGAGACGGGCTGCGTTCCATGGGTTCGGCTCGAGTCGGTTGTCAGATGCTTTACGTAGACGGTATGCTCCGCCGGTCAGGACTTGGTCGATGATGAAGGGACCTTCCCACTTGGGCTTAAGTTTGTCCTTTTTCTTGTCCGGCAGGCGTAGAACGAGTTCGCCGACATTGTAAGTTTTGGCCCGTACTTCTCTGCTTTGATATCTTCGAGCCTGCTGCTGATAGAATGCGGAACGAGCCTTTGCCACGTCCCGCTCCTCCTCTAAGGCGTCCAAACTGTCCTGCCGATCCAACTCGGCTTCTCTTTCTTCGTACATGCGCACACGAGGTGAGTCATGAATTATATCGCAAGGCAGAACTGCCTCTGCGCCATACACCATGAAAAATGGTGTGAATCCAGTAGTTCGGTTTGGCGTGGTCCGCAGCCCCCAGAGTACGGAGTCGAGCTCCTCTACCCAGTGCGTGTTAGATTCCTTGAGGGACCGCACTAGTCTGGGTTTGATGCCGCTCATGATTAGACCATTTGCTCGCTCGACTTGACCGTTAGTTTGGGGGTGATAGACTGAAGCGTAATCGAGCTTGATGCCCATGTTTTTGCACCAGAGTTTAACCTCGTCGGCAGTGAAGTTCGTGCCGTTATCAGTGATGATGCTGTGGGGGACGCCAAAACGGTGTACTACCCCGGATAGGAAGTCTATCACCGGTCCGGATTCTGCCGTTTTAACCGGCTTGGCCTCAATCCATTTGGTGAATTTGTCCACCATGACCAATAAGTATTTGTGCTTGTGGGTTCCCCCTTTAAGGGGTCCAACCATGTCAAGCCCCCAGACCGCGAACGGCCAGGTAATGGGTATAGTTTTGAGGGCGGTGGGTGGCATGTGGCTCTGATTAGCAAAGAGCTGGCAACCGACGCATCGTTGGACTAAGTCCTGAGCATCTGCCCGGGCTGTCGGCCAATAAAATCCTGTACGGAAGGCCTTGCCTACGAGTGCCCGGGCTGCAGCGTGGTGCCCGCCGAGTCCGGCGTGAATTTCAGCCAGGAGATTCCGCCCCTCCTCTTCGGAGATACACCTTTGAAGGACTCCGGTTGTGCTTTTCTTATAAAGTTCTCCCTCATGGACCTTGTAGGCTTTAGATCGCCGAACTATGCAGCGGGCCTCATTTTGGTCTTCGGGAAGTTCCTGCCGAATTAAGTAGGCTAGGAATGGTTCTGTCCACGGGGCAATTACTGCCATTATTTCGTGAGCTGAAGGTGTTATTTCGTTGGCTGAGCCGCCGATTGTGTCAGAATGGTCTGAGTTCGGTGATGCAGCTGGCTCCGGATTGTTATTTCCGGACTCCTCTTCCCATAACACGGATGGCTTGAAGAGCCGTTCCAGGAAGATGTTTGGAGGGACGGCGTCTCGTTTCGCGCCGATGCGTGCTAACACGTCTGCTGCCTGGTTATTATCCCGGGCTACATGGTGGAATTCGAGTCCTTCGAACCGAGCTGACATTTTTAGGACGGCGTTGCGGTAAGCTGCCATTTTTGGATCTTTGGCATCAAAGTCTCCATTTACTTGGGATATTGCGAGGTTTGAATCCCCGCGCACCTCTAGGCGTTGAATGCCCATGGAGATTGCCATCCGGAGGCCATGTAGAAGGGCCTCGTATTCGGCTGCGTTATTGGAGTCCATGTACATTATTTGAAGTACGTATTGGATTGTGTCTCCAGTTGGGGACGTCAGGACGACGCCAGCCCCCAAGCCAGCCAACATTTTGGATCCGTCGAAATGCATGATCCAATTGGAGTATGCGCCGTACTCTTTAGGGAGTTCGGCTTCGGTCCATTCGGCGACGAAGTTGGCCAGAACCTATGATTTTATAGCTCGCCGTGGTTTATAGGTTATGTCAAATGGTAAGAGCTCAATAGCCCATTTTGCAATCCTGCCCGTTGCGTCGCGATTGTTTATAATATCGTTGAGAGGTACTTCGGAGGCCACCGTTATGGAACACTCTTGAAAGTAGTGTCGCAGCTTCCGGGATGCCATGAACACCGCATATGCTATCTTTTGATAATGTGGGTACCGGGACTTGCATGGAGTTAGAACAGTGGATACGTAGTACACTGGTTTTTGAAGAGGGAATCTGTGCCCTTCTGTCTCTCGCTCGGCGATGAGTACCGCGCTGACAACTTGATGTGTTGCTGCGATATATAATAACATAGGTTCGCCCAGGTTGGGCGCGGCCAGGACCGGATTTGTTGCCAGTATGGCCTTTATTTCTTCGAGTCCGGCTGTGGCAGCATCCGTCCATTCGAAATGTTCGGTGCGCCGGAGGAGGCGGTAGAGGGGCAGAGCCTTTTCTCCCAAACGGGAGATGAAGCGACTTAAGGCCGCTACGCATCCGGTTAGTTTTTGTATTTGCTTGAGGTCTTTTGGAATATCCAATTGTGTCAGAGCTCGGATTTTGGCCGGGTTTGCTTCAATTCCTCTACCGGATACGATGAAGCCCAAGAGCTTTCCGGCTGGTACGCCGAAGACGCATTTTTCCGGATTGAGCTTAATGTCATATGCTCGGAGGTTGTCGAATGTCACCCTCAAGTCTTCTACTAGAGTTTCGACGTGTTTGGTCTTGACGACCACATCGTCTACGTATGCCTCTACTGTTTTGCCTATCTAGGTAGCCAGACATGTTTGAATCATGCGCTGATATGTTGCGCCGGCGTTTTTGAGTCCGAAGGGCATTGTGTTGAAGCAGAATGGCCCATATGGAGTAATGAATGCCGTTGCGGCCTGGTCTTTCTCCGTCATCTTGATTTGATGGTATCCGGAGTATGCGTCGAGGAAGCACAATGAATCGTGCCCTGCGGTAGCATCGATGATTTGGTCGATGCGAGGGAGGGGGAAAGGGTCCTTTGGACAGGCCTTGTTAAGGTCTTTAAAATCGACGCAGAGGCGCCAGGATTTGTCCTTTTTTGGTACCATTACGAGGATCTCAGGTAGGGGGTCCCGAACTGTGCGTCTAGGCGGATGGTAACAAGAGACGAGGGACACGATGTTTTTAGCCAGGTTCGGGCCCTCTTGATGGAGGTAAAACCCTACGTTCTGCTTGATTAATATTGATGATGTGGGTTACAAGAGTAGATCTACCACGAGATCAAGGAGGCTAAACCCTAGAAGCTAGCCTATGGTATGATTGTTGTTCGTCCTATGGACTAAGGCCATCCGGTTTATATAGACACCGGAGAGGGCTAGGGTTACACAGAGTCGGTTACAAAGGTAGGAGATCTACATATTCGTATCGCCAAGCTTGCCTTCCACGCCAAGGAAAGTCCCATCCGGACACGGGACGAAGTCTTCAATCTTGTATCTTCATAGTCTTGGAGTCCGGCCGATGATGATAGTTCGGCTATCCGAACACCCCCTAGTCCGGGACTCCCTCACTAGCCCTCTCCAGTGTCTATATAAACCGAAGGGTTTTAGTCCGTAGGCCAAAAGAACAATCGTACCATAGGCTAGCTTCTAGGGTTTAGCCTCTCTGATCTCGTGGTAGATCAACTCTTGTACTACCCATATCGTCAATATTAATCAAGCAGGAGTAGGGTTTTATCTCCATCGAGAGGCCCGAACCTGGGTAAAAACATCGTGTCCCTTATCTCCTGTTACCATCCGCCTAGACGCACAGTTCGAGACCCCCTACCCGAGATCCGCCGGTTTTGACACCGACAGTTGCGTTGCACCACTAGCTCTCATCGACAAAAATCATCGAGTCACGGTGCTGCCTGTGGACCTTGAGCAGCAGTAGGTGAAGCTTGGGGCAGGTCATGGCGGACGGGACTGCTTGGAGGAGAGGACCTTGAGCAGCAGGAGACGAAGCTTGGGGCAGGCCGTGGTGGAATCATTTGTTTTCAACTCCGGTGGCGGTGGCAACGAAAGAGACGAGAATGGGAGAGGAAAAGAAACGAAGAGGAGAACGAGCGGAGGAGTGGACGAGTGGAGAAGATAAGGCTAGAGGAGGAAGCGGTGGACTCGCTCTCGCAGGGGACACATGTCGCGCGGGTGACCCGGTTTACACGATAATGTTTTCATCCGGATGTTTTTAAACGTTTTCTTTGAAAAAACTGAAGCAAAGAAACTACAGAAGAAAAATAAAAAAGAAAAAACGGAGGAAACAACGAAGAAAGCAGCAGGGAACGAATAACATGTGAATCCCGTACGTGAGCCGGCCCAACCGTACGCTTGCCTCAGCGAAGGCACGACCTTTTAACGCTAACGAGCGTCAAATAGGATCTGCCCTGGCGTTGACCCCGTGGAGACAGTAGCACTTGCCTACGGCGTTCTTTTCACATTTTTCTGTTTCTTGTTTTTTTACTTTTGCTTATATTTTAAAATATTTTAAATATATCCATAATAAAAATAAAATTAGGCATAAATTTGAAAAATGTTAGTCATACATTTGAAAAATGTTTCTAATGTATAGGAAAATTATATTTGTATGAGAAAAGGTAGATGAAAACATGTATATAGCAAAAATACTATTTATTTATTTGTAAAATGTTAAACCTGTACTATATAAAAAATGCTCTTGATGTTTAAAAAAAGTATACAATGTGTATGGAAAAGTTAACATAAAAATATATGTTTTAAAAATGTTAATTATGTAGTTGAAAAGTGTTAAACATATATGTAAAAAATATTCTTGATGTATAAAAAAATGTACAATGTGTATGGAAAAGTTAACATAAAAAATATATGTTTCAAAAATGTTAATTATGTATTTTAAATTTTTTAAACATATATGTAAAACAATGTCCATGATGTACACAAAAATATACAATCTGTATGGAAAAAAGTAGAAATAAAAATATAGATTATTAAATGTTTTCAAAAATGTTAAATGTGTACATAATGTTAAAACATATATTTCAAAAATGTAGATCCATCACGGCTTGGTGACGGCCTCCAACACTCACTTCTTTGCGAACACAACAATTTATCAACATAGGATGCTGCCTCAAAAAAAATTCAACATAGGGCGCCAAGGGGCAGCCTGCTCACGAGGGTATTGGAGATGCTCGCCGCCATCTTCCGGAAGAGAAAGACCGAGTTCACACATTGGCGGCATTACTGGGGCTTCTACAAGGTTGCAGAACTAGGTCTATCATTGGCGGCAGAGCCAAGATCAAGGGTTTTTGGTTACGGGAAGAGAACCACGCGATTACCGCATTTCTCGATACCCCTCGAGAAAAGTACGTAGAAGCCAAAAAAAATCAAACTTTTTGAAATTTTATATTTGAAGGAGTCATGTATAGTTAAGTCTGCCTGTAAATATGGCCCTCATAGGCATGCAACTCAAAAGTCTCGTGTTCCCCAAACTATATCTACTCGAGAACACACCGCCTCTGCTGTCGGTGACAGGCGCGAAGAACCAACCACTAAATCTATATCTACCTCAACTAAATCTGAATTTGAAATCCATTTGAAAATTTTGAGCGGTATCTACTCGGTATTTTCCGGCGCTCATGGTAACCACGCCTTCCCCCGGCCATCAGTAAATTTGTGGGATTCGGTAGCTTGGATCAACCACAATGATGACTTCATGTGGCCCGACATGGCCGCGCACCGCATTGGCCATCCCGTTCGAGGAAGATGACGGCCCATGGCGGCTATGCACGGTGACGCAGGTGGAGGACGTAAAGATCCTATTGTGGCTGCTATTGGTGTCGGCGTGCATGGTACTACCACCGTCATGATTTATTGGTCCCCTTTGAATTTTGTGTCAACTTTTGACCAGATTTAACTATCAAAATGTCAATGAATGTCATGAAAAATTATATTATTGGATTTGTAGTTAAATTTAATGTCAGAGTTTAGCACAAAATACTAAGGGACCAATAAATCAGGACGGAGGTAGTAGTGTTTAGCATTGCCACTTAACTCATCACCGCCGTCGAACTTCCCATTGCACACATTCATGTCTTCCCCTGCCTCCCCATCTTCCTCCTCCTAGCCCTCTATTACTAAATCATCTCGCACTCGCGCTGGCCCACAGGCTTCCAAGATAATTGTCCATGCATTGCAATGGGGATATACAATGTCAAAACGTTGCTCCCACTAATATCAAAGTATGGTCAATCTGCCCTTAGTTCTTGAAGATTAACAGTCGAGCAACAGATGTGATTTGTGATATAAGGCGGACTAGACTGCCAAGCAAGAAAAGGCCAAAGCTTCAAGTTCAAATCATTTTTTGGTTAACATTGTGTGTTTTACTACTCCCACCGTTCTATTGTATTTGAATAGACCCAACTTATGAATTACTGTGAAATCACATTGTTATTATGTTGTCGGTATCTATTATATACTTCCTCCGTTCCTAAATATTTGTCATTTTAGAGATTTCAAATGGACTATCACATACAGATGTATATAGATATATTTTAGAGTGTAAACCTACTCATTTTGCTTCGTATGTAGTCACTTGTTGAAATCTGTAAAAAAACAAATATTTAGAAATGGAGGGAGTAAATTAGAATATATCCATTACAATCAACACTCGAGCCATGCAGAAGAAAGCTAGGCGCTGCCTTCAACCAAAACCTGGGATACGTTGTTCAAACACACAAAGCGCGCATATGAATGTGCTGCACAGTTTGCTGAACAGTAAGCAAACTAAATACTAAAAGCAGATAATGGTTGACTAAGTTCGCTAATCTCTGCCAGAGTTGGTGCTATTATTGGCGTCCGGCTAGACCACATACGAACCAACTCCTCACAGTCTGTTTCCAATAAATCAGAATAGTACATTGGAACAAGCAAATCGTGGATAGGATGACTAAGAACGGATATAATAAGGTACAGTCAGCGGGCTATAAGGATTAGACTATTATATTTGTGCAGAGTTGGATGAGAGAGAAGAGAAGAGAGAAGAAAAACAGGCTCTAGATTAACAGCCGGCTACCACACGGACTCCAAAAAATATTATGAGAGTGTATGATGGGCCATAAATTAATAAAATAGTACTACTTAGCAAGTTACTGTATACGTTGGTTATTAGGTTGATTATATGTGACATGACAACTCCATATAGCCCATTGTTGGCTATACTATTAACCATGCTCTAAGTCCGAAAAAGAAATGTAGAATCATAACCACGTCTGAAAAAGAGCACTGGATGGTTAGGACTCAGATATGAACAACCACATCATGAAAAAAATCCAGAAGGCTTCACGCCCCTTCCCCCTCCCCCTCCCGAGGTGCTCATGCGGGCGCCCTAGGAGGAAACCCTAGCGCCACCACCTCGACCCCTTCGCCTCGGCCTCCCTCCCTCGCCGTCGCCGGCCCAAGAGCGCCTGGCATTGGCAGTGGCGGGCTGGCTCCCTCCCGTGCATAGGTGGCGTGCGTCACGGGGCAGCTCCCACCAGCTCGATGGTGTCGGGCATCGGGCCAGCCCTGCTTCGGCTTCCTCCCTCCTCCCGGCGTCCTGGTGGCCGCCGGCGCCGCCTCCTTCCCTCATCCCCTCCTTCGGTGCGGCTCGTGGAGATCCGGAGCCTAGGGACAAGCTAGCGACTGGCGGTGGTAGGGGTGCCGACGGCTCTGTTAAGCTGGTGGTGATGCAGCTGGTGTCTGCCTGCTCCGATGGGGTGGTTGAGCTCCGGCTAGACCTGGCTAGGGCGTGGAGGCACTGGTATTGTGGTGGTGGTGGGTGGTGGGCTCGTCCGCTTTGGTTGCTTCGGCGGCTGGTGGGCAGGCGGCGCGGGGAGGCATCTTCGATGAGCTCCCTTGGCTGCTGTTGCGGCCGGGTCGATTTGGTATCCCTCATCGGTGGGCACACGATTGGAGGTGGCCTCACGGGATGTGTGCCAGCTGCCATGGTGGGGCGACATGGGGGTGTGTTCGGTGGGGAGCACGATAGGAGGGATGGGTGGCCTCGATGCAATCGCGTCACCTATCGCCAGCACAGGGGTGTGCCGGTTTGGATGCGTCCGCTCCTCATTCTCCCCTTTCCTTGATCGCCGGCCGTTGGCACAGGTCTGCCGATGTTCGGGGCGGAGCATCTGCTGGTGGCTCCATCGATCGGAGGCTGCTGGTTGGGCCAAAGTGGGGGCCTTGTGTGGTCTCGGGGTTGTCTGGTTGCAGGGCGACGACCCTGGCGGCGGGAGACACGGTGTTCATGGGCGGAGCGCGCGTATCGGGTGCGTGCGGGCAGCCATGGCCACACGGGTGGCATTGCTGTTGGTGGTCGATGTACGGCATGGTGGTTTGGTGGAGATGGATAAGCATCGGGGGTGCATTACCTCCACGATTCTTTCTTCGGCCGACGGTGGCGGCGTCGACGGGAGTCTTTCCCTTCCCGAAGGCTCCATCGCGGTTGCTCCTGTTTCCTCTAGTTTACTCCGACTGAAAACTTGATCTTCTGGATCGGACAATGGCGACAGTCTGATGTCGTGCCCTTCTTGGAGTCTTTGCGACGTTGTGGGTTGGCCTCACTTTTTCACTGTGGCTAGCTCATAGTGAAGGTCGCCGCCGTCTCCAAGCGGTCTTATTATTTATCTTTAGTGTGGTTGGTGGCGTTTGGGTGATGTGATGTTGTGCTGACACCCTTGTATCTTGCCTTTGCCTTGGGTGTGTGTGTTCCTGTGTTGGGCGGTTGGTTGTATGCACGATCGTTGCTTTATATATAAAGCAAGGCGAAAGTCTTTTTCGGTGCTAAATTCAAAATAACTTACCACTGGAACAAGCTAACATTGTCCTACATCAGGAAAAGAACTTGATTTTATTTAAGTTGTACAAGGCCTGGTCAAGTAACTTGCACTGCAACAGATCCCTTTCAGCTCCAACCAGACTATTACCGTAATTCCCTACGGTGTAAATCTTGCAAATTGTTGTCAATTTTGTTTATAATATCCCTGTGCTTGTTCCTCAGCTCTGTAATAGACATTGTGCAGCGTAACACCATATTGAGACGATTTACAGTAAACACACTGATAATGCATGATGGTATATTCTTGTCGGTCATCCTAAGCCTGCAGGTCATATAAACGTACCCAGCAATGAGGACAAGATAGTGATTCATGATCAAGTTCATCCTCATTCCTGAACTTCTAACCTGCGAATTTTTTAAGGTTTTTTGCAATCATCGGTTCGACTGTTCCATCAATGTAGCACAACAGATTGCATCATTATCATCCCCCCCCCCCCCCCTGCGGGGTACATTTCACCCCCTTATCTCCTATATTTGATGAAAATCATAGAGTATGGCGTTTTGGTGACCGAGCTTCATGGAGTCCTTTATTTTTGAAAAATTACAAATTCAAATTTTCTGACTTTGAACGAATCTGAAAAAAATTATGCAACTATACAAGGATGAAATGTATATGTGTGTAAAAATTCAGGACGAAATACCTTGAAATGTGACCTGTACACAAAAGATAAATTTCTGGACTTCGAGCATGAATAGTATCATATGTTAAAAAGCCCTAGATTTGTTTTTTTGCACAGTCCTCATTTCAACGTATTTTGTCCTGAAAAATTACACACATATATATTATGCATCCATGTATATCTGTGTTTTTCAGAATTTTTTAAAATGTAAAAATACTAGTTGATTGCCCGTATCTCGGGATAACAAAACAATGCATCAAAGAATCGTTCAAAGTCAAAAATGTGTCGCTAAAACATAAAGAAACACTGATGTAGTGCACATTTCAGGAAATCAAACCACAAAAAATATGATTAACTAAAATGCTCCTTCTGCTTAATTTCTCCTATTTCGTTGACATGTGCACATTGTTGCATGGTGACTTTTTTGTATAAATTTAACTATAGCACATGATATATATGAACACATGTATAGTCATGGTCAATTGTGGAAGTCCTCTTTTGCTCCCAAGCTCAAATGAGCTAGGGATGAACAGGAAAATCAAAAAAATGAAGAAAAAAAATCTGTTTTTTTTGTGGCAAACTTTGAGAAATTATATCACGAAATAACATCCGTTGAAGTCATGGCAAAAAAAATCAGCACTCAAAAATATGCCTGGTGCAAGTACCAAGCTTTGGTAATTGATGATTGAAAGGAGCAGACTCAAAGACCATTCTCTGTCCGCCTCCTTGTGCCAATTGATTTTCTCTGCTTCCAACTTACTGCAGCAAACTACTCCCTTTGTTCCTAAATACTCCCTCCGTTCTCAAATATTTGTCTTTCTAGAGATTTCAACAAATGACTACATACGAAGCAAAATAAATGAATCTACACTCTAAAATATGTCTACATACATCCGTATGTTGTGTCCATTTAAAATGCCTAGAAAGACAAATATTTAGGAACAGAGGAAATATTTGTCTTTTTACACATTTCAAATGGACTACAACATACGGATGTATGTAGACATATTTTAGAGTGTAGATTCACTCATTTTGCTTTGTATGTAGTCACATGTTAAAATCTCTAGAAAGACAAATATTTGAGAACAGAGGGAGTACAAATATAGCCCAACTTATAAACTCAATATTATAATAACTATGAGAAATCATCAGGCATCTCAGCGTGGAGGCAAGCACAATTCTATGGTTCCCAAACACACTTTTTTCTTTCCAAGTCCACAACAGTACACTGGCATACCAACTGTGATTTGTTTTTTCTTTTGCCTCAATTAAAGTCCAGCTAAGATTCATATATACCCACTGAACTCCTTTAATCATAAAATTGCAAAACATGATTAGTTAGATGGAGAAGGAAGGGAAACAGGAGAGGGAGAAATGCGGACATGTTAAACAAAAAAATGTTGTAAGAGCATCTTCAACACGCGCACTTCGCCTCGGCGCGCCTTATAATTCTTCTATAGCGTCAAAATAGTCTTTTTGCACGCAGGAGCGATGAAGAGGTTTTTCAGATGCACAAAAACACGGCGCCCAATCCGGCGGCCCACCTGCAGCAGTCCGCACACACAATTCGACACTCCAAATTTGCAGCCCAGCAGCCCGCGCGCACACCCGTGCGTTAAAGTTTTTTATGCGCCCTCTATTTTACAGTGTTTGCTGGAGCGATGTTTTTCGTCTCCAGCGCACAAAAATGATGGTTTTTAGCGCGTGAGGCATTTTTCGGCCGCCTGTTGGAGATGCTCTAAGGTCGTCGAGTGGGGCAGCGGGTCAATTCCACCCAGGGTAAGGCCGTAGGCTGCTGTGTTGGGGGGAGGTGGTGCTGGAGCTCGACATGGTGTACGAGGATTGAAACCTAAGTTTCGAGGAGTGTTACACGCAAACTTAGCGTAATGTAAATTAGAATACTCAGTTTTTCATGCCCAGCCAAAAAATTGGAAGGATTAGTCTGTAAACATACATTAGGACAAGCCCATTGTGACATAGAAACCATGTGTTTCTATATTTATTTTCCAAAGAAAATGATATATTTCTATGGCAACAGGAAGGGAAATGCAGAGAGCTAGAAACCCATTAAGAGGCAAATTAATTAGAAGCCTATAAAATTAACGGGTCAAGTTGAACCCGCAACATCAGAAGCATTTTTAGTGCCATCAATATGTGGTCATATAAGAATATATATCTTATTTGTGATGTGCATACCAATATAAGGTTACTATTTATGTGTGCTAGGACAGAGTACTGATTGACTGAGTACGTATAGACGTTGTTGCATGCCTATTACTCTGAATATTTGGGTATGCACAATGAAACACATAATCCTACTAATTCAGGGGAAACAGATTTGGCCAACAGTATCTTGACCATTATAAATCTGCACACATCAGTGATACAAATATGAAAATCACAAAAGGACACTCGGATATCACAGCAGCTTGTCATATTTTCTTAAACTAGCAGCTATAAATATTGAACTTCAACAGAAAGATCATGCATACTATTGGAAACAAACCAACAAACTATGGATTATGTGGTTGCAATTGCAACTGCAGGAAAAATATTTTCCTGTACATAAAACCTTGTAATTTTTTCTGTTAATATATACTCCCTTCGTTCCTAAATATTTGTCTTTTTAGAGATTTCAGATGAACTACCACGTGCGATGTATATAGACATATTCTAGAGTATAGATTCACTCATTTTGCTCCGTATGTAGTCACTTGTTGAAATCTCTAGAAAGACAAATATTTAGAAACGGAGAGAGTAGAGTAGAGATACTTGATGCTTCAACGAAAAATGCAGGAAACTTTCATATGAATATCTTAAATTGGTAATTCATTGATCTGGATCCTTTATGAAATATAACAAAGGAACCATGTAAGAAGAAACCTGTAACCAAGGTACCACATCCAACTAAGAGCATCTCCAGCCGCGCCCCAACAGATCCTCCCCAGGCGTTTTTGCCGCGCCGGCACCGAAAAAAAGGCCCAGTCGCACCCCCCCCCCAGAAGCCTGTTTTTCGCCGGCTCGGGCCGAAACTGGTGCCGGCGGACCCAGGCAGAACCCGGCGCCCTGGGGGGGCACCTGGGGCGCCGGCACAAGTGAAAAGGGCGCGTGGGTCCGCCCTGTCGGCGAGTCGAGCGCCTCTTCCCGCTTTTCCCCACTTCCCTCCCATTTTTTCCTTTCCTCCCGTCAATCTCCCCCCCCCCTCCCCCCCCTCGCTCGCCTCCTAGCCGGCCGCCATGCCACCAAAGAAGTACGTCGTCCCCCGTGCCGCGGCAACTGCGACCGCCTCCGTCGCCCAGCCGAAGCAGAGGAAGCCGAGGGCGCCGCCGTCCAAGCCACTGGGCATGACAAACACCGATTGAGGATAGAAGTGCAGCGACGGGAGGCCGTCACCGCCGACCGGCGGAACAGGGCCCTCGCCAAGAAGGCCCGTGACAACGCGGCACGCGCGGCTGCGGCTGCGGCTACCGGTGCCGCTTCAGCGGACCAGGCCGAGGCCGAGGCGACTTGCGCGGGGATGATGAATCCACCCGGCAACCACGCGCAGTATGCACCCTGGGGCTCTCTGTCGCCGCAGCCATGGGGATCGTCTTCGCCGGGCTATGCCGACGGGGACGCGCACGGTGGGTTCAACCCAAACGTTACTTTCCCCCATGGACACCCGGCACAGCGCACGCCCTCGCCCGCCTTCACCGGCGTGCAGTACCCTCCATACAACTACTCGCCGCCCGCGTACGCGTCCTCCCCGACGCCCTCTCTCCGCCGTTGTGCGCTGCCCTTCTCGCACCTCGGCAACGCCGACGAGACCGAGGCCGACATGGATGACATCATCGCGGAAGGTTCGGCCACGGCCGCTGCGTCTCCCGGGTTCACCGTGGATGAGACGGTGGATCTCAGCGGCGGCATGGACGGCAAGCTCGGCTACGTCTACGGGGACGAGGAGCAGGAGGAACAGGAGGAGGACGAGGAGGAGGAGGAGGAGCTGGCGACTGTTCCAGCGAGGAGGCGCAAGAAGAAGAAGCGGACGGCCAGGTCAGGCGAGCCGCGCATCAAGTGGGCATCCAAGGAGAAGGAATGCCTCGCCGAAGCATGGAAAGTCGTCTGCCTCGACCCGACCACCGGCGTGAACTAGAGCATCGAGACGTACTGGGCACGCATCAAGGCCGAGTTCAACGAGCGCAAGCTCGTCGACCCCTACTTCAAAGGCGTCTACATGCAGCGCGGGTCGAAGGCGATGGTGAACCATTGGGGACATATCCATGGAGCGTGCAACAAATGGCATGGGGTCGTCGAGGAGGTCTCCGCTCGCCAGGAGAGCAGCGCCAGCATTGAGGATCAGGTATGCCACGCCGGTCTCCCACCTCTCTTCGCCGTGTGCGCCCGCCAACTGTTTGTTCGTCCGCGCAGTTGTTGCGCATGTTCGGCCTGTACCGGCAGAGCAACAACGACGCCGAGTTCAAGTACCTCCACGTTTACAAGCGCATTGACAAGTGCGAGAAGTGGGCGGAAGTCCGGCGCACCCTCGAGAAGGCCAAGGAGACCTACAAGCCGGACGCGCCGACTCCGGGCGCGTCAGAAGGGCGGACGGACGGCAACAAAGGTGCCAAGAAGGGGAAACACGCCAACGCGGCCACCGCTCGCGTGCAGGAGTCCATCCAGCACTGCCTCGCTGACGCACAGGTTCGGGCCGCCCTTCGTGAAGAGAAGACCGAGGCGCGGTGGTCGGCGTTGACATGGACCAGCGCCGTCAAGCTCGACCTATTCCGGACCAACATCGCCGCAAAGAAGAGGAACACCGACCTGGCTTTCCTGCTGGGCGGGCCGGAAATGCTCCAGAGCACCGACGAGGGGGGCAAGGCGTGGTACTTGGCGCATGTTGGCCTCATCCTGAAACAGCTTCCCTCGACGACGCTGCCCACGCCCACGACGACGCCGCCCACACCCACGCGCACGCCGCCACCGCCGCCAAGCCCGGGCGGTGATGCCGCCGAGACTGCCCGCAACACAGAAGCCACGCTGACGCCGCCAAGCATAGAGACCCTGTCTAGCCCGCACACGCCAACTCCGCCGATGCCGGAGGCCGACCTCGCCGTTTGATGCGCGCTTTAGTCCTTTTTGTTTTTTGTACGCCGAACTTTTCATCCGATCGCCGAGACCTGTTGGCCGCTTGATCGCCGGATTGTGGCGTCTATTTTGTGCGCGGGAATGTGACTACGTTTGAATTTGCCGTGGCTGGGGGACGGCGCCTGGGGGCGTGGCTGGGAGCTAGGCCGCCCCCAGGGGCCGAACTAGTGCCGGCTCACCCCCAGGCCGCAGTTTTTCGGCGCCCTGGGGGGCCGAACGGCTGGAGATGCTCTAACGAACCAGGACAACATGAAAATCTTGCTAGATATATACCAAAAAAAACTCTATTAGACATGATTTTGAGAAATCCAAGAAACTGCTAAAAATTAACGGAAACACTAACAACCACACGTGTGGGCGTTCCCCAACTCGCCCCCACGCGTCGATCGTCGTCCAGTGCTTTTTGCACGAATCTTGACACGAAAAGATGGATTTGGTGTGCCACGTAGGACGGGGCTGGTGTGTGGGTGTTGGAGAGTTTGCCCACACGCTTGCACCATGCTATTTGCCAGCTGCGCTGTATGGGCGAACTAGTTTCTTCCCACACAGGCAGCCACCTACTTTATGCGCGTGTGGGCGAGCTGCTTTTCGTCCACACAACACTCCTACATTGTGGATGACAACTGTAGTTAGGCGAACGTGACAGCTAGGTAAACACACATGGCAACTGTGATATTTTACTAGATGGCATCTGCAATTGCGCGTACGTGGCAACCAGATAAACAAACATGACAACTGTGATTAATAATATATGGGAATTATGGTTAGACCAAACGTGACAACTAGGTAAACACAGCGGCGGAGCCAGCATAGAGCTGTTGGGTTCAAGTGAACCCAATAGATTTTGCATCGTACGTGCGTATATGTACATATTCACCTGATGTGAACCCAGTAAAATATCCTGGTTGACCCCAACAAATACACCTGACGTGGAATAAAGGGCCCAAAAGGCAACAGCCCTCCAATCCATTCACATACCTAAACCGTGAGTCCGTTTTGCTCAAAAAATAAAAGAAAATGTAAGTCCATGATTCACGCAAACATGCAGCCACACGCGGCACGCCTCATTTATTGTCTGCTTTTTTGCATCGTTCTTCTGTTGCTTTCTCCGATTCCCATCTCGTGTGTTCGTGTTACTCGGCAACTCGGCCGCCACACGCCGGCAGCTGCAGATCGACATCGGCAACAACTGATTCCCAAAACTTGAGGTAATTAGATTACATTGCCGCATCTTCTCTCTTTTCTATGTTCTATCAAGCCTAATATCAAGTACAAAGTGATTGTTTTGCTCTACTCTTCAAAAACAAAAAATCTCTATGAACTTTAATTGATCTAGTCTATGGAGGTAAGTTTAATGTTATTAGCTTTCCTAACTAATGTAATAGTAAAAAGATGTGATGTTTTGATGAATGAAGTTCAGTCAATTCAGGTTGCTCTTGATAAGCAAACTTATCTTACAAAAAAGCAAAATCGAATCCGGCTTAATGTTTTCATTGATTCGGTGAGACACTTGTTGCATCATGGCTTAACTTTCCGAGGCCATGACGAGTCAGAAGAGTCAAAAATAAGGAAAATTTTCAAGAGTTCGTACATACCTTGGCAAACCAAAATAAAGCTATACGGAATGTAGTCATGGAATGAACCCAATGGCCAAATTTTCTGGCTCCGCCCCTGGGTAAACATACATGACAATTACTGTTTGACCATATGTGGCAAGTAGTTAATCACACACGGCAACTACTGTTTGACCATATGTGGCAAGTAGTTAATCACACACGGCAACTACGATTTGATTACACGCGGCAACTACCATAAATTAGACATGGCAGCTATAATTAACCAAAACAGATAGAGTTGCCATGCTTTTACAACTATACTTGCCATCCCACATAACTACATCTGCCAACCGGGATGGCAACTAAATCGTCATCCTGCAGTGTACCTAACGTAGTTGCGTCAGGACGTGTGGGCATTTTTGCTTCACGCCACACGCGCGGGGTGAAGATGAGTAATACTTGTTGGTGTGTGGCACGAAGTAGCCGTGCCCACACATGTGGGCAATTCTAATGTCCGCCCATACACAGTCCGTGTGGGCTGCCTCCTGCTCATACCACACACGGTATGTGAGCACATGTTAAATATACCATACGTGTGGCAATTATCGACGTCCAAAATTAAATGTCAAATGTATAGGGAAACATGAGAAGTCCAGAATCATTCCTTCTCTTCATCCTAGAAAACATACTAATTAGAGAACCATGCAGTCTATGCAGATAACTGAGATCTTGTTAATGGGTGATAGGCACATGAACCTGCACAGCGTTGGAAAATTATTGAGAAACAAAACAAAAATAACGAAATGTTGGATTTGGCATATACCATGAAGAAATCACATGAAGTCATGAAACAGAAAAACAGTATAATTTTATCCTGTCTCAATATCAGTTGCTGCAGTAATCTGTATAAACAAAATAGGGAGGGTCATAACCAAGAAATCAATACGAGCACGAGCTCGAGCTGTAGCTCTTTAGAGCAACTCTAGTAGACCCCGCATCCCGCTCCGGTCCACAAAATAACCGTCAAATTGCGGGTCGGGTCGAAAAATCCGCACGATTAGACCCCGCACCCTGCCCCGGCCCGTAAATTTTTTTGCGGGGTGCGGCAAATCTTCTCCCCCAACTTCTATCTTCATGGGCTGGGAGGCCGACCCGAGCTGAGCCCCTATCCGGCGCGAGATTTGGCGGGAGGGACATTTCTGCGCGCCCTTTCCCGCTCCCCACACCCTCCGCCACCATTGCCCCCCTCCCCCCCTCCCCGCAAGCTCCGATTCCTCCTCCCCGACCGTTCCTCGCCGCCATGGACGGCCCCATGTTGTCCCCCGTCACCGTCAAGGTCGCGCATGCTCCTTCCCCTCGGGCGGATCTCGTCGCCGGCCATGTTGCCCCCGCCGCCGTCGCCCAATCACACGCCGCGCCGGCCCACAAGCGGCAGGGCAATGTGGTCATGCATGGCGCGAATCTGGCTGCCTCCGCCTTGACGGCCCATGCTCTGGGCGCCAACGCCGCAGTGCGATCCCGGCCGGCAGCGGAGAAGGCCGGCAAGGCCGCGGGCATAAAGCGAAGGAAGGTTTCGGCTTCAAGGAAGCCACCTTCTTCAACCTCTCACTCCATCCCCCCGCAAGGAGGTGCTCCAGCGATGCCGTTCAACGGTGCCGCTCCCCCTGCGAGCGAGGTGTTCGACGAAATGGCCGGAAGGTATGCCTCTTCGGTCTTGGGATTCCCTTTCATTTTTCGCCATTAGTCTCGATAGCTCGTGACTTGTTATCGTTCGCTATAGCGATGGTTCGAACAATGCAACAGCCGAGTTCGTGAACTTGTTGGACACAAACGCGGTTGACATTGATCAAGCCCCTTTTGAACCATTCGACTACAATGAAACGGACGGTGGCGTGGATGATCATGGTTGTGCGGACGAATTGGAGGAGATCGAAGCGGAAGCATTTGAGGAATCGCAAGCAAAAAGTGGGAAAAGCCAAAGATCAAAGAACTACACGATCTTGGAAGATCAAGCTTTGATCCAAGCATGGAGTGTGGTGTCTCTTGATCCATGCACGGGTGTTTCTCAAACCGCCAAGAGATATTGGCAAAGGATCGAAGATCAATACTTCTGCATTATGAAAAAGTACCCCAATAGGACTCCACGCACATTTCGATGGCTTCAAGGGCGTTGGGAGAATATCAAGCCTATGTCCAGTCGTTGGGTAGCTTTCTTGGAGCAAGTACGCAATGCACCTCCAAGTGGCACCGTGGAGTCCGATTATGTGAGTTTATTTTTCCTTTGTTCAAGTTGTGCATCATCATAATGTATCATGGGATTGGGTGGCGCCGATGAACTTCAATATGGACACCATGGCGTGGAGTGACAATCGACCCCCAAGATGATGCCGGACATGGGCGCAAACCTTTTGCATGCCCTCTTTTGTGTAATGAATTTCGTTTTTATTTGCGCGCAAACTGTCTATGTCGTTTGAATTTGAACTTGTTTGCCAAACCCTATGTCAAATGCGAGATTTGTAGTTTTTCTGTTTGTGGGTCTTCGCGGTGGTGCCCGAGCAGAACCCGCAGAAGCCGACCCGTAAAAAATTATATTCCGCGAATATATTTTTTACGGATCCAGTTGGGGGGTCTGCATCTGTGCCAGCCCGCGCCGGCCCACAAAAGTAGTTTTGCACGAACTACAAACGAGTTTTGCGGGCTTGCGGGATGCGGGGTCTGCTAGAGTTGCTCTTACTGAGTCAAACCAAGAAGCCTAGAAAATTTAAGAGACGAGAAGGATGATGAGGAAAGATATTACTTTTTTCCCCTAGCGGCGGCTAGGGTTTTACTCCTTACGGCGATTCCCTCGTCGTAAGTCCACCCACGTCCGGCGATCCTCGCCAAAACCTCATTACCTCTCTAATCACGGTGCTCTCCCTGCGCCACGACGCTTCCCTACGCACGACGCTGGTCCTGGTGTAGGTTTCCCCCGGAGTCGTCCCCATGGCGGCGGCTTCAGATGCGTTTTCATCTACGAACCTGGGTTCTCAGGGTAAGGTAGATGATGATCTTGGTGACTTCTTCGAGAAGTTGGACCTCCATGAGGAGGAATTCGAGGATGTGGTGGTAGAAGAGGAGGCACCCGAGCTGATGGAAGAGATCCCATGGTTAGCCCTAGCTATGGTTCAGACAATGAAAAACTTCAGTCAGGCGGCTTTTTTCAAGGACATGAGGGCTGCATGGAACACGACAAAGCCTGTGCGCTTTCGTCCCATTGGAGCCAATCTATTCGCTGTTCAGGCTCAATGCCTTGGAGATTGGGATCGTATAATGTCCCAAGGTCCATGGTTGTTCCATAACAAGGCAGTAGTGCTAGCTCCCTATGATGGCTATTCAGAGGCTGATGAAGTACCAATGGTGTTCATGCCTATTTGGTTGCAAATTTACAAGCTGCCAGATGGCTACTGCAAGGAAGATATCATTGCAAAACTGCTTAGATCGGCGGGTGAGATCATGGAAACGAGAATTGCTAGTAATTCCAGAGGTGATTACATCCGTGTCCGAGTCAGGCATGATATCAGGAAACCGCTAACCAAGTTTGTTAGCATCGTCAAGGGGAAAGTTCAGAAAGTTTACGCTGTCAGATATGAGAAGCTAGCAAGATTTTGTAGGGCATCTGGCATTATTGGACATGATCATAAGGAATGTGGTAATGGTGTGTATTCAGAGAAGGATCTCAAGTTTGGTGACTATCTTTATGCTGATCCACCAGTGAAATTCAGGTCAGAGAGGGAATCTAATCGAGCTGAGAAGAATACCCCTGAGATTCCCATAGCTATAGCATCGGATGGGAAAGGGGAGACCAGTATGGATGGGGAGCTCAAAGACACAGCATCTAGCCCCATCAAGCAGACCCCCCCCCCCCCGGTTGGCGATGGACGTGGATAAATCTGCACATAAGAGACTAAATGTGGATGGCGCAGGAGGAAGGGCGCCTAGCCAGGTGAAGGAACTGTTGCTGCTTACTGATGGTCGGGAGGACCCTGGTATGGTGTCGCCAACGACTAGTTCAGGCAGTAAACGGGCAAAGAAGGATGGTGAACAAGATGATTCTGGTAACATTTCGGCGAGCTCCCCGACGGAGCGCCGCCAGTCCCAATGAGTCAGCTAGTGTGGAACTTCCGGGGGGTGGGGAACCACCGGACAGTTCGCGAAGTTGGGGCTCTTGTAAAATCCCATTCCCCGAGTTTTGTCTTCCTTGCTGAAACAAGACAAACCTGTGCAAAAATTGAGCATCTGCGCTGGAGGCTAGGCCTCAAAGGTTTCTGTGGTGTTGACTGCGAAGGCCGTGATGGTGGTCTGGCTTTGTTCTGGGATGAAGCATTCCAAGTCACGGTGTTAGATTCGTGTACAAGATATATTGATGTAAGCATTTTGGATCAAGGTTTAGGGAAGCAGTGGAGATCAACCTTCGTCTATGGGGAACCGCGTGTTGAGCATCGGCAACGCATGTGGGATCATCTCATTAGGCTGAAAGGCGTCTCTCATCTACCCTGGGTTGTGTGCGGGGACTTTAATGAGGCCCTTTGGCAACATGAGCATTTTTCAAGGACAAATAGAAGAGAAAGTCAGATGGAAGCCTTCAGGGACACACTTGAGGTCTGCGAGCTCGTTGATCTGGGCTTCTTGAGAGTGCCATACACGTATGATAATGGCCAGTTAGGGCACTGCAATATTCGAGTCCACTTGGACAAAGTGTGTGTGACAGAGGATTGGAGGGAGCTTTTTCCTTTTGCTAGAGTTCAACACCTTGTTTCTCCTCGGTCAGATCACTGTCCACTTTTCTTGCACTTATATGAGGCGCAAGATGGACGCAGGAAAGGAGCACCTAAGTATGAAATCATGTGGGAGAGGGATTGCAGACTATCGCAGGTTATTGCGGCATCTTGGGCTAGGGTCAGACCGACCGGGAACTTAGGGAACATAGCTGCCTCGCTGAAGTCTGTTATGACTGATCTACGGAAGTGGAGTAAAGAGAATTTTGGGCATGTTGAAAAACAGATTGAAACCCTTCGACTTGAGCTTGAAGCTCTGCAAATCAACAATGCCGACAGAGTGCAAATCAGACAAAAAATGGAGTGCTTGGATGAGTTACTATACCGGGAGGAAATGATGTGGCTCCAACGCAGTTGCATCGCCTGGCTGAAGGAAGGGGGCCAAAATACCAAATACTTTCATCATCAGGCAGTGTGGTGAGCGAGGAGGAACAATATAAGAAGACTTCAGAGAATGGATGGATCTTGGTGCTCAGTTCCAACAAAGATGGAACGCATGGCAGCATCTTATTTCTAGGAGGTGTACACTAAGGATCCTACCTTAGCTCTGGATGCTTTGGTAGATATGATAACGCCCAAGGTTACAGATGCAATGAACGAAAGGTTGCTGGCACCCATTTCAGAGGAAGAGATCTTGGATGCGCTCTTTCAAATTGGGCCATTGAAGGCACCCGGGCCTGATGGGTTTCCTGCAAGGTTCTATCAAAGGAATTGGGGAGTTGAAAGAACATGTGGTGCCCCCATGTTTGGTTTTGGTAATTGATGACAATCTCTATGGACTAATGGTTGTCTTGAGTTGTATTTGAAGGATTTGTCCATAGGCTTTTTCTTGAAGTCCATGTGTTGGTTTCAAGGAGTTTTTGAGTTGACCAAGGTGCTATTAAGGAATTATCCAAAGATTGGTCATGCGAGTGTTGAGCTTATTGCAAGCATGTCTTGAAGAAAAAGGTTGTGTGATCATTCATGTTTACCTTCAAGACATCATCCAAATGAAGAGAGTTGCAAAGATTCAAGGTTGATCAAGACTAAGTCAAGAGTGAATCAAGTTG
The DNA here is from genome assembly GCF_018294505.1 of Triticum aestivum. Classification (NCBI taxonomy): domain Eukaryota; kingdom Viridiplantae; phylum Streptophyta; class Magnoliopsida; order Poales; family Poaceae; genus Triticum; species Triticum aestivum. Next base: position 552,811,336 of record NC_057813.1, read on the forward strand.
ATCAACTCACAAAGCATAGAAGATGTACCGAGAGGGATCAAGTGATCCCATGGTATGGTAAGCATTGTCCATTACACTTTATGTACTAATCCATGGTCTATGTGAGAGTTGTATGTGGGGTTAGGTACTTATCCATGGGCTTGCGTCAAGAGGGAGATATCATACAACCCATGGAAAGGATGACATCAAGTGGTGATCGTCATCAAAATTGCCGTGTGCAAGTTCAAGTGGAGCATCACGAAGATATCAAGTGCTTGAATCATGCCATCCATTGTGGTGTCAATGGACTTGTGAAGATGTGCCGAAGAGTGGCTCACCCATAGTGAACTATGGGGGAGCAATCATCTAGTCTTCATCGAGCCAACACAATCAAGAAAGGTGGTCCAACTTGAGGGAGTCAAGATCGTCTTCATCTAGCTCAAGTGGACCATGTGCAAGGCAAAGGTTTTCCCTTGATAGGTTTTCTAGTTTACCGGTCTTGTGGTGGTAGTTGGGAGACCGAGTTATAGGATCGTTTGCCGTACTATCAAGGGGGGCTCTCAAGTTGGTAGCTTGATCGTATCGTTAGTAGAGAGCTCAAACCATTGCATCCTTGCATCATGTTTCTTGGTTCTTGTTTGGTTATCTTTGTGAGTCTTAGAGCTTATGGTCATCTTGATGACAAGCTTGAGTTCATCGAAAACGGAGTTCACATGTGTCTTCTACGATGTTTTCGGTGTTGGAGGTTTTACCGGTCTTATCCGATGAAGGGTTCTCACCATTTTCTTATGGGACTTTTCTCATTTGCATATTCTTGATATTTCTATCAATATTGTGTTAGCCCATGTCGTTAGCTTTTCAACAAACTTGGTTTGGTTGAATTTGGAGTCCGTTTGCAAAAGTTGTGGCTGTTTTGGTAAAGGCTGCAGCGGTACTACCGCGACTAGAGCGGATGCAATTTTTTACTACCGCTCCAGAGCGGTACTACCGCTGCTCCTGAGCGGTAGTATCGCTCCAGAGCAGTACTACCGTGGCTCCTAAGCGGTAGTACCGCCCCGGACCAAAATCTCGTGTTTTCTCTCTCGTTTGGGCTGTTTTGACTGTGCTAAGCGGTAGTACCACTCCTCCAAGCGGTAGTACCGCTTGTGCACGACCTGAGCACATAGCTGTTGGATTTGGGAGGTCCTATAAAAGGCGGTCTTCTTCCCCAATGAACCTAATCTTTTGAGCTCGTGTTCTTCCCCCATTGTTGACCTTCTTCGAGCTTGCTAACTCTCAATCCCTCCATGGATTCTTGCTAGTTCTTGAGGGAAAAGAGAGAGGAGATCTAGATCCACGTTTCCACCAATCACTTTCTCCTCTAAGTGAGGGGAACCCCTTGGATCTAGTGTTGGGGAACGTAGCAGAAATTCAAAATTTTCCTACGTGTCACCAAGATCTATCTATGGAGAGACCAGCAACGAGTAGAAAGAGAGTGCATCTACATACCCTTGTAGATCGCTAAGCGGAAGCGTTCAAGTGAACGGGGTTGATGGAGTCGTACTCGTCGTGATTCAAACCACCGATGATCCTAGTGCCGAACGGACGGCACCTCCGCGTTCAACACACGTACAGCCCGGTGACGTCTCCCACGCCTTGATCTAGCAAGGAGAGAGGGAGAGGTTGAGGAAGACTCCATCCAACAGCAGGACAACGGCGTGGTGGTGGTGGAGGAGCGTGGCAATCCAGCAGGACTTCGCCAAGCACCATGGGAGAGGAGTAGGAAGAGAGGTAGGGCTGTGCCAGAACTTCGTGTATAGCTCCCATGCGCCTCCCCACTATATATAGGGGTGGAGGGGCTGGTTTCTTGCCCTCCAAGTCCATTGGGGCGTTGGCCAAGGTGGGAGGAAAGAAATCCCATCATTTCCTTCCCCACCGATTGTTATCCCCCCTTTTTAGGGATCTTGATCTTATCCCTTCGGGATATGATCTTATTCCTTCTAAGGGGGGATCTTGTTGCGCCTTGACCAGGGGTGTGGGGCCTTGCCCCCACTACCCACGTTCATGTGGGTCCCCCCATGCAGGTGGGCCCCACTCCGGAACCTTCTAGAACCTTCCCGGTACAATACCGAAAAAACCTGAACATTTTCCGGTGGCCAAAATAGGACTTCCCATATATAAATCTTTACCTCCGGACCATTCCGGAACTCCTCGTGACGTCCGGGATCTCATCCGGGACTCTGAACAACATTCGGTAACCACATACAAACTTCCTTTATAACCCTAGCGTCATCGAACCTTAAGTGTGTAGACCCTATGGGTTCGGGAGACATGTAGACATGACCGAGACGTTCTCCGGTCAATAACCAACAGCGGGATCTGGATACCCATGTTGGCTCCCACATGTTCCACGATGATCTCATCGGATGAACCACGATGTCAAGGACTCAGTCGACCCCGTATACAATTCCCTTTGTCTAGCGGTATGTTACTTGCCCGAGATTCGATCGTCGGTATCCAATACCTTGTTCAATCTCGTTACCGGCAAGTCACTTTACTCGTTCCGTAACACATCATCCCGTGATCAACTCCTTGGTCACATTGCGCATATGATGATATCCTACCGAGTGGGCCCAGAGATACCTCTCCGTTTACACGGAGTGACAAATCCCAGTCTCGATCCGCATAAAACAATAGATACTTTCGGAGATACCTGTAGTGCACCTTTATAGTCACCCAGTTATGTTGTGACGTTTGATACACCCAAAGCACTCCTACGGTATCCAGGAGTTACACGCTCTCATGGTCAAAGGAAGAGATACTTGACATTGGCAAAGCTCTAGCAAACGAACTACACGATCTTTGTGCTAGGCTTAGGATTGGGTCTTGTCCATCACATCATTCTCCTAATGATGTGATCCCGTTATCAACGACATCCAATGTCCATAGCCAGGAAACCATGACTATCTGTTGATCACAACGAGCTAGTCAACTAGAGGCTCACTAGGGACATATTGTGGTCTATGTATTCACACGTGTATTACGATTTCCGGATAATACAGTTATAGCATGAATAAAAGACAATTATCATGAACAAGGAAATATAATAATAATACTTTTATAATTGCCTCTAGGGCATATTTTCAACAGTCTCCCACTTGCACTAGAGTCAATAATCTAGTTCACATCGCTATGTGATTAACACTCACAGGTCACATCACCATGTGACTAACACCCAAGAGTTTACTAGAATCAGTAGTCTAGTTCACATCACTATGTGATTAATACTCAATGAGTTTTAGGTTTGATCATGTTGCTTGTGAGAGAGGTTTTAGTCAACGGGTCCGAACCTTTAAGATCCGTGTGTGTTTTACAAATCTGTCAGGACCCCGACTCGATGTCACATCGATCTAGCTGGTAACACCTCATATCACTTTGCGGCCTCACGCACGGTATCCCCACGGGTGTCGTCTTACCTTTTCCCGGGACCGTTTGCGCCTTTTGGCTCACGTATATGATAGTGTCGCTAGCATCCATATGATAAAGAGCCCGGGCTGACATGACTAGTCGTAAACCCAAAGTGGCACAGACTTACAGGGACAGGCATCCATGACCCAGCTTCGAACGTGTCGGTCATCAGCAAGTGGGTCCGGGCTGTAGCACTGGGCTAGCAGGACTCCGGTAAACCGGGCTGTAGCGGGCTAACAGGACTCCGGTACTCAAAGCGTGACATTTCCCCGAAGGGACAGACACAGGAACGAAGAAGGACACATGCCGGCCAGCCTAAGTGTTCCAGAGCAGTAGCAAGCTACCATGGCTCAGCGGTAACACTAGGAGACATTTCCCGGTAAGAGAGGCTACTAAAGATAAACAACTAGATAGTCAGATCCCACACATACCAAGCATTTCAATCATACACACAATATGCTCGATATGTGCAAATACAACGAAGCATCACAACATGACTCTATGACACAAGTACTTTATTTAAGGCTCAGTGAGCCATACATAACATACACAAAGGTACGGGTCTCACGACCCCACATACAAGTCATACAGTCATACAAACCAGCAGCGGAAGTAACTTGTCTGAGTACAGACAACTAGTAAAATAAAAGAGGCTTGGAAAGCCTAGCTATACTACGTGGTCCTTCACAAGCTCAGGGTCACCACCTGGGTCTTAGCCTACTCGTTGATGTCAACGTCTACATAGAACCCATCAGAAGGGGTTGCAGCGTCTTCTGTAAAAATGTAGATTATAGCAACATGAGTACAAAGGTACTCAGCAAGACTTACATCAGATCCTACATACATGCATAGTATCAAGAAGGGTTGGTGGAGTTATTGCAGCAAGCCAGCTTTGACTCTTGGCTAGGCTATCCTACGATACTCCAACTTGAAATGGTTTTGCGCACACGAGTCCACTACTCACCACTTCAATACACCACCGAGGATCCGCCTCCGTCTTCCTACGGAAGAGCCATCCTCGGCACTCACACTTATCTTGAGGCTTTTAGTAGTTTTCATTTACTTGTCTATGAACTGTATAAGCAACCAAGTAGTCCTTTACCGCGGACGCGGCTATTCGAATAGATCATGTTAACCCTGCAGGGGGTACTTCTTCATACACGCTCTCACCACTTACCGTCGTTTACACGACATGTACTCGGCAACCTTCAAGCGGAAGCCCAACGTGGGTGTCGGCCACGACCTACCTAATCACCTAAGCCTCCAGTCCAGGTTTATCGCCTATTCAGGTTCCATCCGCAGGGAGTCCGGCCGAGGTTTCCCATACGGCCCCGAACGATGTGAACAGGGTTCCCGAGATACCTAACGGGTATTCGGTACACCCGGCCACGTACCTACCGCATCACAGCCCACCCCTACGGTCAGCGCTGTCCACGGCCTCCAGTAGGCTACAAACACCAGAAACTACTTGCAACTCCTGGACGGAGAACTAGGGTGAATAAGAAGCCGAGAGGGTCCATTGGTTTCGGGCCCAATGCATGGTAGTAGCTGATTCTTAAATCACACATACAGATCTCAGTGCTTAAGGTCGGCTTCAATGAAACAACCCACCATGTACTCCTACATGGCCTCTCATCGATACCTTTACCAAATCGTGTTCACCACACCACTCTCATTACCGACATAATCATTTCACTCCAGCCCATCACCCCGATGAACCAGACCTGACACGACTCTAAGCATAGCAGGCATAGCAAGGTAGGAACAACACATACATATGGCTCAAGCAACTCCTACACATGCTAGTGGGTTTCATCTAGTTACTGTGGCAATGACAGGTCATGCAGAGGAAATGGGTTCAACTACCGTAGCACACAGCAGTTTGAATCGCGTTGTCTTAATGCAGTAAAAGAGAGCAGGAGCGAGAACATGGGATTGTATCGATATGATCAAATGGTTGGTTGCTTGCCTGATGGTTCGATGCACTGATATGGTTCTTCGTTAGGGTAATCACGGTACTCCTCGGGGCAGAACCTGTCGCAAAGGACATCGATACACAACCATCACCAAACAATGTGCAACAATATGATGCATGCATGAAACATGGCAATATGAGTGTGTTGGGCTAATGCAACTAAGAACAGAGGGGTTTGAACAAATTTGAATCAAGGATTCAAATTTTAAGTTCAAATATGGTCTTTTAAAGTGCTTTTCCTTGTTCTGCTTAAAACATCAATTTAACTTGTTTGATCATGCATGAAAATAGTACAGATGGATAGATTGGATTTTTCTGATCATTTTTCATATATAATTTGTCCAATTTGGAGTTACAGAATAAAAGTTATGAATTTTTGAAGTTTAAATAATATTCTGGAATTTCCTGATTTAAATTAAATCCAGAAATTATAATTATTGCGCCAGCATGACGTCAGCATGACGTCAGTGGTCAACTGCGGCTGGCTGAAGTCAAACCTGACGTGTGGGGGCCACACGTCAGTGACAGGGGGGGTTTAACAGGTTTAAATTAATCCTAATTAGGGATTAGTGGCGCTGGGGCCCACTGTCAGTGTCAGGGGGGGGTTGACTAACGGTAATTAGTACTAACTAACTACCTGTCCGACAGGGCCCACGCGTCAGTGACCCTGGGGGGTCAAACCTCAGGTCGGACAGGTCAAACCCGCCGGCGGCATGACGCCGGCGAGGCCCGAGACGGCGGCGAAAGTGCTTTTTGCCATTCCGGCAACCAAATGGACGGCGGAAGGCATCTACGTGTTGCTGAGGTTGAGCCGCGACTATTGGTGGTGGTGGTTGGGCTCGGGGTGGCCGGAGTTGACGGCGGCGAGCTCGGCTGCGGCCGCCGGGGTTCGGTCGTGCACGGGAACAGGGTTGGAGCTCGAAGTCGAGCGAAGCGAGGCGCTAGGGATGCTCTACGGGGTCTTGCGAACTCGTTGGACTCGCCGGGGTGACCAAATGGTCACCGGAGCTGCGTCGACAGCGAGCTCGGCGACGACGGAGGTTCGGCCGTGGTGGGGAGGAGGCTACGGTGGGGAAACGAGGGGGAGGAGAGGGGAAAACGGTGGCATAGCTCACCGCGGTTGCAGTGGGCGTCGAAGTGGGCTCGGGGACGCGCTGGAGACGGCGAATCGACGGCGACGGTGGTCGGAGCCCGAAGAGGGGAACGGCGACGTGGCGGCGATGCAGGGCTTCCGGGGAGCTGTGGAGCGGTGGGGAGGAAGAGGGAGTCGAGGCGGAGCTCCTGAGCTAGTCGGGGGAGCGAGGGGTGGTCGGAGACGGCGGCTATGGCGAACGGCGGCGACGGTGGTGTTCGGCCGTGATAGAGAGAGAGAGAGAGCAGCACGGGAGAGAGAGAGGGATAAGGTCAGGGGATCGGGGCGGCACCGAGAAGAAGCGCCGCGGCGTCGCGCTGGCGGGGGAGGCAGGCAGACGGGCTGGTGGCGTGGCGCTCCGGCCGTGCGCGCGCGCCGCGGCCACACGCCTGGCCGACTGGCGCCAGGAGGACGACGGCGGTGGTGGGCTGGGCTGGCTTGCTGGGCCGGCCAGCTGGCTGGGCCGGCCAGCTGGCTGGGCCGCACAGGGAAGTTTTTCCCCTTTTTTCTGTTTCTGTTTTTTTTATTTAATATATCTGCAACTTTGTTGAATTTAATAAAATACCTAGGCAACTTCAAAATCACCAAACTATTCCTGGCCCATAGTTGGATTATTTCCAACATGAAACATTTTAGTTTGGAGATATTTGAGCATTTAAATATTTTATATTATTTTAAATGCCCAAATTCAAACATTTATGATTTAATTCAAAAACCCTAGGATGGCCTAGGAAAATGTGCACCATTTTTGGCAGAGGTTCTGAACCAAGACAAAATGATGGGCATTTTAGAAGGGCATTTCAGGTTCATTGAAAAATTATTTTAGTAACCCTAGTTGGTTTCAGAGGGGACTGGGGGTTCTGCCATCCCCATTTCAAGTTTCTGATGAAAGAGTAAACATGATGCAACACTCTAATGCATGACTAGCTAGGTTGTGACAACTCACCCCCACTCAAAAGAATCTCGTCCCGAGATTTGGGTTCCTCCGAGAAGAAGGCGGGATATTCAAGTCGAAGACGATCCTCCCTTTCCCAAGTTGCTTCATCCTCAGAATGGTGCGACCATTGAACCTTGAGAAACTTGATATTATGACGTCGCGTGGTACGTTCGGCCTGATCGAGGATACGAATGGGGTACTCTCGATATGTAAGATCATCTTGGAGATCAAGCGTTTCGTGGTCCACTTCACGGATAGGATCCGAGAAGCAACGCCTGAGTTGAGAAACGTGGAAGACATCGTGAACTCTGGAGAGGTGCGGAGGTAGTTCCAACTGGTAGGCAACTTCTCCTCGTTTGGCAAGAATGCGAAAAGGTCCAATGTAACGAGGAGCCAATTTGCCTTTGATACCGAAACGATGGGTTCCCTTCAGAGGGGTGACCCGAAGATAAGCCTTCTCGTCAACCTCGAAAGTCATAGCCTTATGTTTTCGGTCATATTGACTCTTTTGACGGGATTGGGCTGTTTTCAACTTTTCACGAACGATACGAACTTGTTCTTCTGCTTCCTGAATCATGTCCGGGCCAAAGAATTGTCTTTCCCCGGTCTCTGACCAGTTAAGGGGTGTTCGACATCGTCGTCCATAGAGAACTTCAAAAGGGGCTTTACCCAAGCTAGATTGATAGCTGTTGTTGTAAGCGAATTCGGCAAATGGAAGGCACTTCTCCCAGTCCATTCCGAATGAGATAACAGAGGCTCGAAGCATGTCTTCTAGAATTTGGTTGACGCGTTCCACTTGACCACTCGACTGAGGGTGGAAAGCGGTGCTAAAGGAAAGACGGGTTCCCATAGCATTTTGGAAACTTTCCCAAAATCGAGAGGTGAAAAGACTTCCTCGATCCGAGTTAATTTCCAAAGGAACACCATGAAGGGACACTATTCGGGAGATGTACAAATCTGCCAGCTGACTAGCGGTTATACTCTCACGAACAGGTAAGAAGTGGGCTACTTTGGAAAGACGATCGACCACGACGAAAATAGCATTATTCCCTCTCTTGGTCCTGGGAAAACCGGTAATGAAATCCATACCAATTTTATCCCATTTCCATTCAGGAATAGCTAGGGTTGAAGGGTGCCAGCAGGCCGTTGATGCTCTGCTTTTACACGACGACAGACGTCGCAATTTGCAATATACTGAGCAATTTCTCTCTTCATCCTAGTCCACCAGAACCTCTGGCGTAGGTCCTGATACATTTTAGTGCTACCGGGATGAATGGTGAGAGGAGATTCATGAGCTTCCTTAAGGATTAATCGCCTTAGGTTGCGCACTTTGGGAACCACTAGTCGATTCCCGAAGTATACGACTCCTTGATCATTAATGGAGAAACAATTCGCAATTCCTTTCTGAATGTTCCTCTTGATGCGGGAGATTCCCGGATCTACCTTCTGTGCTTTGATAATTTGATCCGTAAGGGTAGGTTTTGCCACCAAGGTGGAGAGAAAACCTTGAGGAACAATGTGAAGGTTAAGCTTCCGAAATTCCTCATGGAGAAGCGGTTGACTTTGTTGTAACATCAGGTTGTTACAATAAGATTTACGACTTAGCGCATCAGCCATGACGTTGGCTTTCCCTGGGGTGTAGGTTATTCCTAAGTCGAAGTCGGTGATCAATTCAACCCAACGTCTCTGCCTGAGATTCAAATCCGGTTGGGTGAAAATATACTTCAGACTTTGGTGATCAGTGAATATTTCGCAACGATTACCGAGGAGGTAATGTCGCCAGGTCTTAAGTGCATAGACTACGGCTGCAAGCTCTAGATCATGAGTAGGATAATTCTCCTCATGTGGGTGCAATTGCCGTGAAGCGTAGGCAATTACGTGTCGATCTTGCATGAGAATGCAACCTAGTCCTTGTCGCGAGGCGTCGCAGTAGATAACAAAGTCCTTGGAGAAGTCTGGCGGTACCAGCACGGGAGCAGAAGTCAGGCGTCTTTTCAGTTCCTGAAAGCTGTGCTCACATTGTGGAGTCCATTCGAACTTCTTATCTTTCTTGAGGAGTTCGGTTAGAGGTTTGGCAACCTTGGAGAAGTTCTCGACAAAGCGACGACAATAGCTCGCTAAGCCTAGAAAACTCCGAACTTGCTTGACCGATTCAGGTGGAGTCCAGTTAAGGACGGCTTGAACTCGCTCAGGGTTAACAGCAATACCTTTACCAGATATTACATGACCCAGATAGGTCACTTCTGACAACCAGAATTCACATTTAGAAAATTTGGCATAAAGGCGATGCTCTCGAAGTTTCTTCAACACTAGCCTTAGATGTTCGGCATGTTCTTCCTCGTTCTTGGAGTAGATGAGTATATCATCGAGATAAACTACGACGAATTTATCCAAATACTCCATGAAGATTGAGTTCATTAACCGAGAAAAGGTGGCTGGAGCGTTGGTTAAACCGAAGGACATGACGGTGTACTCGTATTGGCCATAACGAGTAACAAAGGCCGTTTTAGGAATGTCCCCGTTTCTGATTTTGATTTGATGGTAGCCCAACCTCAAATCCATCTTGGAGAAGACTGAGGATCCAGCGAGCTGATCATACAGGTCGTTGATCCTGGGAAGCGGGTATTTGTTCTTGATTGTGACCAAATTGACAGGTCGGTAATCTACAACCATCCGGTCCGTACCATCCTTCTTCTTGACGAATAGGACGGGGCAAGCCCACGGAGAGGAGCTAGGTCGGATGAAACCCTTTTTCAAGGACTCATCGAGTTGTTTCTTAAGCTCGGCTAGTTCTAGGGGTGCCATCTTATAAGGTCTTCTAGCAATCGGAACGGTTCCTGGAATGAGGTCTATTACGAACTCAACATCCCTGTCAGGTGGAACACCTGGCAATTCCTCTGGAAAGACATCCGGGAAGTCACGGACTACCGGAACGTCCTCAAGGTCTGGCAAAGGGCTGGCGTTAAGAGAATATAATTGTCGCTTGGCTATTCGGGTCAAGACATTGACTATCTTCCCCGAAGGATGGGTGAGTTGAACAGTCCTAGAGAAGCAATCAATTTGGGCATGATGAGCTGACATCCAGTCCATACCCAGAATGATATTAATATCTGAAGATTTAAGGGCTATCAAAGACGCAAGGAAAACAAGTCTGTCGACTTGGATCTCATTTCCATAACTTACCCTAGAGGTCTGCCATCTAGAACCCAGGGGTAGAGATTTCCATAGTGGATGGCATGTCACAGAATGCAACGTTATGCAAACGAGCATAATTTTCAGATATAAAGGAATGAGAGGCTCCTGTATCGAAAAGGACAGATGCCGGGTGGCAATTAACAAGAAGCGTACCGAGAACGACGTTGGGATCCTCTTGAGCTTCTTCGGCAGAGACACAGTTGACATGGCCACGTGAAGCGGTGACCGGCTTGGCGTGGAATACTTTTCCTGTCGGCTTGCCACGGCCAACAGCTTTAGCAGATTGATTGGGGTTGGTCTGGGGGCATTCACGCATATAGTGACCAGATTCCCCACACTTGAAACAAGTCACGGAACTGGTACGTGGAGGAACATTATTGGTTGGACCCCCATAGGGCTTGGCTGGAGCAGACTGTTGTACAGGGCGAGGCGCCTGGAAAGATGGCCTCGGTGTGAACCTGGGTGGCAGGGCGGTGTTGGGCACCCACACGCGGCGCTTCTGAGGACCAGCACCGGATGAGGAACCCATGTCACGTCCATGCTTGCGTGTTGCGTCATAGTCAGTCTGACCAGTTTCAGCACTGATGGCTTTGTTGACAAGTTTCGAAAAAGATGTGCACTCATGCAGACGGAGGTCGCGGCGAAGCTCAGGACTAAGTCCCTTACGGAACCTTGCTTGCTTCTTGGCGTCAGTAGACACTTCCTCAGTTGCATATCGGGCGAGATTACCAAACTCCCTGCTATAGGCATCCACAGAAAGTCGGCCTTGGGTGAAACTGCAAAATTCTTCACGTTTACGGTCCATGAGACCCTCCGGAATGTGATGTTCACGGAAAGCCTCGCTGAATTCAGCCCAAGTAGTGACATGGCCCGCTGGGCGCATAGCTCCATAATTCTCCCACCATAGACTGGCGGGGCCTTCAAGATGATATGCAGCAAAGGTGACCTTGTCAGCCTCCGCTACCAGCGCGGAACGCAGTTTGTGAGAGATACTGCGAAGCCAGTCATCAGCGTCGAGAGGCTCGACGGAGTGGTGGAACGTGGGTGGATGCAATTTGATAAAATCACTGAGTGACACCACGTTAGCCCTCTGATGGTGTGCTGTATTCTGTTCAATACGCTCCAACAAACGGTTTGTCTCCCGCTTGTTTCTCTCAGCTTCCATCATCACCTCGGCTAGTGAAGGAGGATGAGGCAGATTTTCATTCCTGGCTTCACTGCCTTCGGCCTGCTCTTGGGAAGCAGGGTTAGCGCGCGTGTTGACCATCCTAGGTAAACAAGACAATGATTTAGTCAGGATGGTAAAATTCCGACATAGGATCATAATGTAAGGAATAACTCGAAATGCAAGATGATCATCCGTATGACATGGTAGATACAGAAACTGCTTCTTTATTCCATCGTCATACACACCATACAGGGTTTAGTACAAGACCAAACAAAGTACTATTACGGTGAAAAGAGGATTACATCTCATCGGAGGCATTCCAAGCTCCTATACATTATTTTTCTACACCTCCGGAAGAGTACAAACTAGGTCATATCCCACGAGTCACGCGGGACGATAGAGGACACAGCTAGTGCGAACTAGTGATACTACCACTAACTCAGACCGATCCGTAGTAGTCCTCGTAGAAGTCACCTCCATAGCCTGGAAGCTCAACATGATCATCCGGAAACAGACGGTCTCGCGGAGCTTGTGGACCATAGGGGCTAGGATGAGGCCTTGGACCAACAAACGGTGGCCTGCGGGGACCGCGAGGTGGGGTGATGCCTCCTACATCACGCCAAACCATCACGTCTGGCAGAGCGGATCTCACAGGATAGAGGTCGCGCATATCTAAATATCCAGCTTGCACCGCCGGTGCGAACCGAGTCAAAGTGGCCCAGTGGTCAGCACGGGTATTGAAGAGCTCTAACCTTAAGGCCCGATTTTCACGGTCCTTATCCTCGAGCATCTCAGCAGTGGTGCGAGTCCGTGAATCCTCCTGAGTGGGATCAGCATAGATAGCCTGGAGATACCCTTGTGCTCCCGGAAGTGATCCTGGCATATACCGGAAATCAGAGTCCCGAAATAACCCAGATCTGACTCGCATAATGGTCATCATAGAGTAGGCGGCGTCCTGCACAGCCATCTCAATAGTAACCCCGAGTCCATAGGAGCAGTGAAGAGGCTCGGTGGATCCAGGATAAGATGGAAATATCCTGACAGTGCAGAGATACTGGCTTTGATTAAAGTCTCGGAATTGCTCTTCGACCGTGTACTCGGGATACCAGCGATATCCAGCCTCAGTCATTACCCTGACCAACTTAGCAGTATGGCCGGGTACATCTAGGCATCGAGTCAGGCGAACCACTTGATTGAGGTCGCGAGTGGCCATCTGAAAGCACAATCATAATGCAAAGGCATTAGAATTTCTAGCAAAATTTCGGCAGCATAACAGCTGTAAATGCTCAAAAAGGATTTGAGACATTTGACAAAGGATTTCGTACACACTCAACATCACCATATCAAAGTTCTGAAACCATTCTGGCAACATAATGTGGTAGTAGAACTGAACTAGGCTGGTAACCATCAAACTTATAAGGTACTACTGATTAGTAACTCGTGATCCTGATAGAGAGAACAGATCCTAATTCCTTAACCCCCGGTGGAAGAATGGACTGACTCAGATCAGAAAGTCATAAGGTATAAGGAGTAAAAAGAGCCTTACGTTCCAACCCACAAACAATTCCCCTACATATAACTAAAGAATTTCTAGACTCAACATCGACCAGTTTGGCTTGGAGAACCTACAGGCAGTCCGGCTCTGATGCCAACGCTGTCAGGACCCCGACTCGATGTCACATCGATCTAGCTGGTAACACCTCATATCACTTTGCGGCCTCACGCACGGTATCCCCACGGGTGTCGTCTTACCTTTTCCCGGGACCGTTTGCGCCTTTTGGCTCACGTATATGATAGTGTCGCTAGCATCCATATGATAAAGAGCCCGGGCTGACATGACTAGTCGTAAACCCAAAGTGGCACAGACTTACAGGGACAGGCATCCATGACCCAGCTTCGAACGTGTCGGTCATCAGCAAGTGGGTCCGGGCTGTAGCACTGGGCTAGCAGGACTCCGGTAAACCGGGCTGTAGCGGGCTAACAGGACTCCGGTACTCAAAGCGTGACATTTCCCCGAAGGGACAGACACAGGAACGAAGAAGGACACATGCCGGCCAGCCTAAGTGTTCCAGAGCAGTAGCAAGCTACCATGGCTCAGCGGTAACACTAGGAGACATTTCCCGGTAAGAGAGGCTACTAAAGATAAACAACTAGATAGTCAGATCCCACACATACCAAGCATTTCAATCATACACACAATATGCTCGATATGTGCAAATACAACGAAGCATCACAACATGACTCTATGACACAAGTACTTTATTTAAGGCTCAGTGAGCCATACATAACATACACAAAGGTACGGGTCTCACGACCCCACATACAAGTCATACAGTCATACAAACCAGCAGCGGAAGTAACTTGTCTGAGTACAGACAACTAGTAAAATAAAAGAGGCTTGGAAAGCCTAGCTATACTACGTGGTCCTTCACAAGCTCAGGGTCACCACCTGGGTCTTAGCCTACTCGTTGATGTCAACGTCTACATAGAACCCATCAGAAGGGGTTGCAGCGTCTTCTGTAAAAATGTAGATTATAGCAACATGAGTACAAAGGTACTCAGCAAGACTTACATCAGATCCTACATACATGCATAGTATCAAGAAGGGTTGGTGGAGTTATTGCAGCAAGCCAGCTTTGACTCTTGGCTAGGCTATCCTACGATACTCCAACTTGAAATGGTTTTGCGCACACGAGTCCACTACTCACCACTTCAATACACTACCGAGGATCCGCCTCCGTCTTCCTACGGAAGAGCCATCCTCGGCACTCACACTTATCTTGAGGCTTTTAGTAGTTTCCATTTACTTGTCTATGAACTGTATAGGCAACCAAGTAGTCCTTTACCGCGGACGCGGCTATTCGAATAGATCATGTTAACCCTGCAGGGGGTACTTCTTCATACACGCTCTCACCACTTACCGTCGTTTACACGACATGTACTCGGCAACCTTCAAGCGGAAGCCCAACGTGGGTGTCGGCCACGACCTACCTAATCACCTAAGCCTCCAGTCCAGGTTTATCGCCTATTCAGGTTCCATCCGCAGGGAGTCCGGCCGAGGTTTCCCATACGGCCCCGAACGATGTGAACAGGGTTCCCGAGATACCTAACGGGTATTCGGTACACCCGGCCACGTACCTACCGCATCACAGCCCACCCCTACGGTCAGCGCTGTCCACGGCCTCCAGTAGGCTACAAACACCAGAAACTACTTGCAACTCCTGGACGGAGAACTAGGGTGAATAAGAAGCCGAGAGGGTCCATTGGTTTCGGGCCCAATGCATGGTAGTAGCTGATTCTTAAATCACACATACAGATCTCAGTGCTTAAGGTCGGCTTCAATGAAACAACCCACCATGTACTCCTACATGGCCTCTCATCGATACCTTTACCAAATCGTGTTCACCACACCACTCTCATTACCGACATAATCATTTCACTCCAGCCCATCACCCCGATGAACCAGACCTGACACGACTCTAAGCATAGCAGGCATAGCAAGGTAGGAACAACACATACATATGGCTCAAGCAACTCCTACACATGCTAGTGGGTTTCATCTAGTTACTGTGGCAATGACAGGTCATGCAGAGGAAATGGGTTCAACTACCGTAGCACACAGCAGTTTGAATCGCGTTGTCTTAATGCAGTAAAAGAGAGCAGGAGCGAGAACATGGGATTGTATCGATATGATCAAATGGTTGGTTGCTTGCCTGATGGTTCGATGCACTGATACGGTTCTTCGTTAGGGTAATCACGGTACTCCTCGGGGCAGAACCTGTCGCAAAGGACACCGATACACAACCATCACCAAACAATGTGCAACAATATGATGCATGCATGAAACATGGCAATATGAGTGTGTTGGGCTAATGCAACTAAAACCAGAAGGGTTTGAACAAATTTGAATCAAGGATTCAAATTTTAAGTTCAAATATGGCCTTTTAAAGTGCTTTTCCTTGTTCTGCTTAAAACATCAATTTAACTTGTTTGATCATGCATGAAAATAGTACAGATGGATAGATTGGATTTTTCTGATCATTTTTCATATATAATTTGTCCAATTTGGAGTTACAGAATAAAAGTTATGAATTTTTGAAGTTTAAATAATATTCTGGAATTTCCTGATTAAATTTAAATCCAGAAATTATAATTATTGCGCCAGCATGACGTCAGCATGACGTCAGTGGTCAACTGTGGCTGGCTGAAGTCAAACCTGACGTGTGGGGGCCACACGTCAGTGACAGGGGGGGTTTAACAGGTTTAAATTAATCCTAATTAGGGATTAGTGGCGCTGGGGCCCACTGTCAGTGTCAGGGGGGGGGTTGACTAACGGTAATTAGTACTAACTAACTACCTGTCCGACAGGGCCCACGCGTCAGTGACCCTGGGGGGTCAAACCTCAGGTCGGACAGGTCAAACCCGCCGGCGGCATGACGCCGGCGAGGCCCGAGACGGCGGCGAAAGTGCCTTTTGCCATTCCGGCAACCAAATGGACGGCGGAAGGCATCTACGTGTTGCTGAGGTTGAGCCGCGACTATTGGTGGTGGTGGTTGGGCTCGGGGTGGCCGGAGTTGACGGCGGCGAGCTCGGCTGCGGCCGCCGGGGTTCGGTCGTGCACGGGAACAGGGTTGGAGCTCGAAGTCGAGCGAAGCGAGGCGCTAGGGATGCTCTACGGGGTCTTGCGAACTCGTTGGACTCGCCGGGGTGACCAAATGGTCACCGGAGCTGCGTCGACGGCGAGCTCGGCGACGGCGGAGGTTCGGCCGTGGTGGGGAGGAGGCTACGGTGGGGAAACGAGGGGGAGGAGAGGGGGAAACGGTGGCGTAGCTCACCGCGGTTGCAGTGGGCTCGGGGACGCGCTGGAGACGGCGAATCGACGGCGACGGTGGTCGGAGCCCGAAGAGGGGAACGGCGACGTGACGGCGATGTAGGGCTTCCGGGGAGCTGTGGAGCGGTGGGGAGGAAGAGGGAGTCGAGGCGGAGCTCCTGAGCTAGTCGGGGGAGCGAGGGGTGGCCGGGGATGGCTGCTATGGCGAACGGCAGCGACGGTGGTGTTCGGCCGTGTGAGGGAGAGAGCGAGAGAGAGGAAGGAAGAGCCGGGAGAGAGTGAGAGAGAGCAGGGGGGATCGGGACGGCCTGCGGGAGTCGTCCACGCGGCCAGGAGCTCGTCGGCAAGCAGGAGGTGGCCGCGCGGCCGTGCGCGCGCGAGCATGCAGCAGCTTCGGGGCGAGGGGAGGAAGACGACGGAGGGCTGCAGTGGTGGGCTGGGCCGGCTGCTGGCTGGGCCGGCTGCTGGCTGGGCCGGCCAGCTGGCTGGGCCGCACAGTGGAGGAGCCCAGGTAAGTTTTCCCCTTTTTATTTCTGTTTCTGTTTTTATTTAATATATCTGCAACTTTGTTGAATTTAATAAAATACCTAGGCAACTTCAAAATTCACCAAACTATTCCTGGCCCATAGTTGGATTATTTCCAACATGAAACATTTTAGTTTGGAGATATTTGAGCATTTAAATATTTTATATAATTTTAAATGCCCAAATTCAAATATTTATGATTTAATTCAAAAACCCTAGGATGGCCTAGGAAAATGTGCACCATTTTTGGCAGAGGTTCTGAACCAAGACAAGAATGGTGGGCATTTTAGAAGGGCATTTCAGGTTCATTGAAAAATTATTTTAGTAACCCTAGTTGGTTTCAGAGGGGACTGGGGGTTCTGTCATCCCCATTTCAAGTTTCTGATGAAAGAGTAAACATGATGCAACACTCTAATGCATGACTAGCTAGGTTGTGACAAAATCTCTATGTCATCTCCTAGATGTAGCTACCACGCTCTATTTGGAGCTAATCCAAATAACTGTTCTACTTGGAGCTATTCTAAATTGTTGCTCCATTATATGTATCCGGTATCTCTACTCAGAGCTATCCGGATAGGTGTCAAGCTTGCATCGACGTAACCCTTTACGACGAACTCTTTTACCACCTCCATAATCGAGAAAAATTCCTTAGTCCACTAATTTCTAAGGATAACTTTGACCGCTGTCCTGTGATCCATTCTTGGATCACTCTTGTACCCCTTGACTAACTCATGGCAAGGCACACTTCAGGTGCGGTACTCAGCATGGCATACTGTAGAGCCTACGTCTAAAGTATAGGGGACGACCTTCATCCTTTCTCTCTTTTCTGCCGTGGTCGAGCTTTAAGTCCTAACTTCGTACCTTACAACTCAGGCAAGAACTCCTTCTTTGACTGGTCCATCTTGAACACCTTCAAGATCATGTCAAGGTATGTGCTCATTTGAAAGTATTATTAAGCATTTTGATCTATCCTTATAGATCTTGATGCTCAATGTTCAAGTAGCTTAATCCAGGCTTTCCATTGAAAAACACTTTCAAAATAACCCTATATGCTTTCCAGAAATTCTACGTCATTTCTGATCAACAATATGTCAACAACATATACTCATCAGAAATTCTATAGTGCTCCCACTCACTTCTTTGGAAATACAAGTTTCTCGTAAACTTTGTACAAACCCAAAATCTTTGATCATCATCAAAGCACACATTCCAACTCCGAGATGCTCACTCCAGTCCTTAGAAGGATTGCTGGAGCTTTGCATACTTATTAGCATCTTTTGGGATTGACAAAACCTTCCGGTTGTATCACATACAACCTTTCCTCAAGTATAACGTCGAGGAAACAATGTTTTGACATCCTATCTGCAAGATTTCATCAATCATGCAGTAACTGCTAATCCAATTCCAACAGACTCTTAGCATCGCTACGAGTGAGAAAACCTCACCGTAATCAACTCCTTGAACTTGTCGGAAAATATCTTAACGACAAGTCGAGCTTTCTTAATGGTAATTCTTACCATCATTGTCTGTCTTCCTTTTAAAATCCATCCGTACCCAATGGCCTTACGACCATCAAGTATTTCTTCCAAAGTCATGGATCCGTTCTCGAATTTTATGGCCTCGAGCCATTTATCGGAATCCGGGCCCACCATTGCTTCTCCATAGCTCGTAGGTTCATTGTTGTCCAGCAACATGACTTCCAAGACAGGATTACGTACCACTTTGATGTAGTACGTATCCTTGTCATCCCACGAGGTTTGGTAGTGACTTGATCCGAAGTTTCATGATCAATATCATAAGCTTCCACTTCAATTGGTGTAGGTGCCACAGGAACAACTTCCTGTGCTCTGCCACACACTAGTTGAAGAGACAGTTCAATAACCTCATCAAGTTTCCACCATCCTCCCACTCAATTCTTTCGAGAGAAACTTTTCCTCGAGAAAGGACCCGATTCAAGAAACAATCCATATTGCTTTCGGATCTGAATTAGGAGGTATACCCAACTGTTTTGGGTTTCCTATGAAGATGCATTTTATCCGCTTTGGGTTCGACCTTATCAACCTGAAACTTTTTCATATAAGCATCGCAGCCCCAAACTTTTAAGAAACGACAACTTAGGTTTCTCTAAACCATAATTCATACGGTGTCATCTCAACGGAATTACGTGGTTGTCACACCCTAGCTAGTCATGCATTAGAGTGTTGCATCATGTTTACTCTTTCATCAGAAACTTGAAATGGGGATCTGTGAAACCCTCAGAATCATTTTGAAAATGACCCAAATAAAAATTTCTCCAAAAGGGTCCAAGAAAATGCTCATGTTGATCTCTGAAAATATTGGACAGAGATAAAAATCAGACCAATATTTTTAGTGGCTCATGGACATTTATTTTGGGCATTTGGAATTAATGCATAAATATTTGCTTTGGAAATATATTTCTATATATATTAATATATGTCCAAATATTATGCCAATTATAAAGGAGCTCTGGAATAATATATCTAGCCCCTGAAAAAAAAATTGGCATAAGTTAAATAAATGATTTAATATATTATTTAAATCAAAACAAATGTCAGAAATTAGAAAACAGAAAAAAATAAAAGGTAGAAGCTTACCTGGGCTCCTCCACTGTGCAGCCCATCCAGCTGGCCGGCCCAGCCAGCAGGCGGCCCAGCCCGTCTCCCTCCTCTGTCGTCTTCGTCCCGACAGAGGGAGGGGAGTGTGGCCGGCGCGCGCGCGCGCCACCGCGCCACGCCACCTCTCTCCCTGCCTGCCTGCCCTCCCCTCCTCGCCTCGATGCCCTGGACGACGCCACGCCTCCCCCCTGCTCTCTCTCACTCGCCCTCGGCTCTTCCCTCCTCTCCCTCGCTCTCTCTCTCACGGCCGAACACCACCGTCGCCGCCGTTCGCCTTAGCAGCCGTCTCCGGCCACCCCTCGCTCCCCCGACTAGCTCAGAAGCTCCGCCACAACCCCCTCTTCCTCCCCACCGCTCCACGGGCCTCCGGAAGCCCTGCATCGCCGCCATGTCGCCGTTCCCCTCTTCGGGCTCCGACCATCATCGCCGTCGAATTCGCCGTCTCCAGCGCGTCCCCGAGCCCGCTTCGACGCCCACTGCAACCGCGGTGAGCTACGCCACCGTTTCCCCCTCTTCTCTCCCTCGTTCCCTCACCGTAGCCTCCTCCCCACCACGGCCGAACCTCCACCGTCGCCGAGCTCGCCGTCGACGCAGCTCCGGTGACCATTTGGTCACCCCGGCGAGTCCAACGAGTTCGTAAGGCTCCATAGAGCATCCCTAGCGCCTTGCTTCGCTCGCCTTCGAGCTCTAACCCCGTTTCCGTGCACGACCGAACTCCGGCGGCCGCAGCCGAGCTCGCCACCGTCGACTCCGGCCACCTCAGGCCCGGCCACCACCACCGTTCGACGCGCGGGAGCAAGGGCTCTCCAACGAGCCCAAGCACAGCCTCGCCCGTGCCCTGTAGCGCGATCCCGCATCACGCCGCCGTCTCGGACCTCGCCGGCGTCATGTCGCCGGTGGGGTTTGACTTGTCCGACCTGGGGTTTGACCCCCCAGGGTCACTGACGCGTGGGCCCCGTCGGCCAGGTGGACATCATTAGCGCTAACCACTGTTAGTTAACCCCTGACACTGACCAGTGGGCCCCAGCGCCACTAATTAGTAATTAGGATTAATTTAACCCTGTTTAACCCCCCTGTCACTGACGTGTGGGCCCCACACGTCAGGTTTGACCTCAGCCAGCCGCAGTTGACCACTGACGTCATGCTGACGTCATGCTGGCGCAATAATTATATTTCTGGATTTAATTTAAATCAGGAAATTCCAGAATATTATTTAAACTTCAAAAATTCATAACTTTTATTCTGTAACTCCAAATTGGACAAATTATATATGAAAAATGATCAGAAAAATCCAATCTATCCATCTGTACTATGTTCATGCATGATCAAACAAGTTAAATTGATGTTTCAAGCAGAACAAGGAAAAGCACTTTAAAAGGCCATATTTGAATTTGAAATTTGAATCCTTGATTCAAATCTGTTCAAACCCTTCTGGTTTTAGTTGCATTAGCCCAACACACTCATATTGCCATGTTTCATGCATGCATCATATTGTTGCACATTGTTTGGTGATGTTGTGTATCGATGTCCTTTGCGACAGGTTCTGCCTCCGAGGAGTACCGTGATTACCCTAACGAAGAACCGTATCAGTGCATCGAACCATCAGGCAAGCAACCAACCATTTGATCATATCGATACAATCCCATGTTCTCGCTCCTGCTCTCTTTTACTGCATTAAGACAACGCGTTTCAAACTGCTGTGTGCCACGGTAGTTGAACCCATTTCCTCTGCATGACCTGTCATTGCCACAGTAACTAGATGAAACCCACTAGCATGTGTAGGAGTTGATTGAGCCATATGTATGTGTTGTTCCTACCTTGCTATGCCTGCTATGCTTAGAGTTGTGTCAGGTCTGGTTCATCTGGGTGATGGCTAGAGTGAAATGATTATGTCGGAAATGAGAGTGGTGTGGTGAACACGATTTGGTAAAGGTATCGATGAGAGGCCATGTAGGAGTACATGGTGGGTTGTTTCATTGAAGCCGACCTTAAGCACTGAGATCTGTATGTGTGATTTAAGATACAGCTACTACCATGCATTGGGCCCTGAAATATGACCCCGCTCGACTTCTTATTCACCCTAGCTCTCTGTCCAGGAGTTGCAAGTAGTTTCTGGTGTTTGTAGTCTACTGGAGGCCGTGGACAGCGCTGACCGTAGGGGTGGGCTGTGATGCGGTAGGTACGTGGCACGGTGTACCGAATACCCGTTAGGTTTCTCGGGAACCCTGTTCACATCGTTCGGGGCCGTATGGGAAACCTCGGCTGGACTCCCTGCGGATGGAACCTGAATAGGCGATAAACCTGGACTAGAGGCTTAAGTGTTTAGGTAGGTCGTGGTCTACACCCACGTCGGCTTTCGCTTGAAGTCTGCCGAGCACATGTCGTGTGCAGACGCTAAGTGGTGGAAACATGTATGAAGAAGTACACCCCTGCAGGGTTAACATGATCTATTCGAATAGCCGCGTCCGCGGTAAAGGACTACTTGGTTGCCTATACAGTTCATAGACAAGTAAATGGAAACTACTAAAAGCCTCAAGATAAGAGTGAGTGCCGAGGATGGCTCTTCCGTAGGAAGACGGAGGCGGATCCTCGGTAGTGTATTGAATTGGTGAGTAGTGGACTCGTGTGCGCAAAAACCATTTCAAGTTGGAGTATCGTAGGATAGCCTAGCCAAGAGTCAAAGCTGGCTTGCTGCAATAACTCCACCAACCCTTCTTGATACTAAGCATGTATGTAGGATCTGATGTAAGTCTTGCTGAGTACCTTTGTACTCATGTTGCTATAATCTACATTTTTACAGAAGACGCTGCAACCCCTTCTGATGGGTTCTATGTAGACGTTGACATCAACGAGTAGGCTAAAGACCCAGGTGGTGACCCTGAGCTTGTGAAGGACCTTGTAGTATAGCTAGGCTTCCAAGCCTCTTTTATTTTACTAGTTGTCTGTACTCAGACAAGTTACTTCCGCTGCTGGTTTGTATGACTGTATGACTTGTATGTTGGGTCGTGAGACCCGTACCTTCGTGTATGTTATGTATGGCTCCCTGAGCCTTAAATAAAGTACTTGTGTCGTAGAGTCATGTTGTGATGCTTCGTTGTATTTGCACATATCGAGCATATTGTGTGTATGATTGAAATGCTTGGTATGTGTGGGATCTGACCATCTAGTTGTTTATCTTTAGTAGCCTCTCTTACCGGGAAATGTCTCCTAGTGTTACCGCTGAGCCATGGTAGCTTGCTACTGCTCTGGAACACTTAGGCTGGCCGGCATGTGTCCTTCTTCGTTCCTGTGTCTGTCCCTTCGGGGAAATGTCACGCTTTGAGTACCGGAGTCCTGTTAGCCCGCTACAGCCCGGTTTACCGGAGTCCTGCTAGCCCAGTGCTACAGCCCGGACCCACTTGCTGATGACCGACACGTTCGAAGCTGGGTCATGGATGCCTGTCCCTGTAATTCTGTGCCACTTTGGGTTTACGACTAGTCATGTCAGCCCGGGCTCTTTATCATATGGATGCTAGCGACACTATCATATACGTGAGCCAAAAGGCGCAAACGGTCCCGGGCAAAGGTAAGGCGACACCCGTGGGGATACCGTGCGTGAGGCCGCAAAGTGATGTGAGGTGTTACCGGCTAGATCGATGTGACATCGAGTTGGGGTCCTGACAGTGGTGCCCTATTTAAAGTGAATGTGGTTGTCTCTAATGCCTAACCCATGGACAATAGTGGTAATTCGATAAGAGACATCATGGTACGCACCATATCCAATAGGGTGCAACTATGATGTTCGGACACACCATCACACTATGGTGTTCCAGGCGGTATTAATTGCGAAACAATTTCCACAATGTCTTAATTGTGTGCCAAAACTCGTAACTTAGATATTCATCTCTATGATCTTATCATAGACATTTTATCCTCTTGTCACGATGATCTTCAACTTTACTCTGAAATTACTTGAACCATTCAATAATTCAGACTTGTGTTTCATCAAGTAAATATATTCAACATCTACTCGAATCATCTGTGAAGTAAGAACATAATGATATTCACTGCATGCCTCAGCACTCATTGGACTACACACATCAAAATGTGTTACTTCCAACAAGTTGCTATCTTGTTCCATCTTACTGAAACCGAGGCTTTTCAGTCATCTTGCCCATGTGGTATGATTTGCATATCTCAAGTGATTCAAAATCAAGTGAGTTCAAATGGTCCATTTGCATGGAGTTTCTTCATGCATATATACCAATAGACATGGTTCGCATGTCTCAAACTTTTCAAAAATGAGTGAGTCCAAAGATCCATCAACATGGAGCTTCTTCATGCATTTTATACCGATATGACTTACGTGGCAGTGCCACAAATAGGTGGTACTATCATTAATATCTTTTGGCATGAACATGTGTATCACTATGATCGAGATTTCAATGAACCATTCATTTTAGGTGCAAGACCATTGAAGGTATTATTCAAATAAATAGAGTAACCATTATTCTCTTTAAATGAATAACCGTATTGCGATAGACATAATCCAATCATGTCTATGCTCAACGCAAACACCAAATCTCGATGGTAGAGGGAGCGTGCGATGCTTGATCATATCAACATTGGAAACACTTCCAACACATATCGTCAGCTCACCTTTAGCTAGTCTCCGTTTATGCCGTAGCTTTTATTTTGAGTTACTAACACTTAGCAACCGAACCGGTATCTTATACCCTGGTGCTACTAGGAGTACTAGTAAAGTACACATTAACATAATGTATATCCAATATACTTCTATCGACCTTGCCAGCCTTCTCATCTACCAAGTATCTAGGGTAATTCTGCTCTAGTGACTGTTCCCCTTATTACAGAAGCACTTAGTCTTGGGTTTGGGTTCAACCTTGGGTTTCTTCACTGGTGCAGCAGCTGATTTGTCGTTTCATGAAGTATCCCTTCTTGCACTTGCCCTTCTTGAAACTAGTGGTTTCACCAACCATCAACAATTGATGCTCCTTCTTGATTTCTACTTTCGCGGTGTCAAACATCGCGAATACCTCAAGGATCATCATATCTATCCCTGATATGTTATAGTTCATCACGAAGCTCTAGCAGCTCGGTGGCAATGACTTTGGGGAAACATCACTATCTCATCTGGAAGATTAACTCCCACTTGATTCAAGTGATTGTTGCACTCAGACAATCTGAGCACAAGCTCAACGATTGAGCTTTTCTCCCTTAGTTTGCAGGCTAAGAAAATCGCCGGAGGTCTCATACCTCTTGACGTGGGCACGAGCCTGAAATCCCAATTTCAGCCCTTGAAACATCTCATATGTTCCGCGATGTTTCGAAAACATCTTTAGTGCCTCAACTCTAAACCTTTAACTGAACTATCACGTAGTTATCAAAACGTGTATGTCCGATGTTCGCAACATCCACAAACGATGTTTGGGGTTTGGCACACTGAGCAGTGCATTAAGGACATAAGCTTTCTACTGTCCGCATAATTGCTACTTTCAACTTTCAACTATATTTTCTCTAGGAACATATCTAAAACAGTAGAACTAAAGCGCGAGCTACGACATAATTTGTAAAAGGTCTTTTGACTATGTTCAAGATAATTAAGTTCATCTTATGAACTCCCACTCAGATAGACATCCCTCTGGTCATCTAAGTGATTACATGATCCGAGTCAACTAGGCCGTGTCCGATCATCACGTGAGACGGACTAGTCATCATCGGTGAACATCTTCATGTTGATCGTATCTACTATACGACTCATGCTCGACCTTTCGGTCTCCGTGTTCCGAGGCCATGTCTGCACATGCTAGGCTCGTCAAGTTAACCCTAAGTCTTTTCGCTGTGTAAAACTGTCTTACACCCGTTGTATGTGAACGTAAGAATCCATCACACCCGATCATCACGTGGTGCTTAGAAGCGACGAACTGTAGCAACGGTGCACAGTTAGGGGAGAACACTTCTTGAAATTTTGTAAGGGATCATCTTATTTACTACCGTCGTCCTAAGTAAACAAGATGCATAATCATAATAAACATCACATGCAATTATACAGTTGTGACATGATATGGCCAATATCATATAGCTCCATTGATCTTCATCTTCGGGGCTCCATGATCATCTTGTCACCGGCTTGACACCATGATCTCCATCATCATGATCTCCATCATCGTGTCTTCATGAAGTTGTCACGCCAACGACTACTTCTACTTCTATGACTAACGCGTTTAGCAATAAAGTAAAGTAGTTTACATGGCGTTCTTCAATGACACGCAGGTCATACAATAAATAAAGACAACTCCTATGGCTCCTGCCGGTTGTCATACTCATCGACATGCAAGTCGTGAATCCTATTACAAGAACATGATCAATCTCATACATCACATATATCATTCATCACATCCTTTTGGCCATATCACATCACATAGCATACCCTGCAAAAACAAGTTAGACGTCCTCTAATTGTTGTTTGCATGTTTTACGTGGCTGCTATGGGTTTCTAGCAAGAACGTTTCTTACCTACGCAAGACCACAACGTGATATGCCAATTGATATTTACCCTTCATAAGGACCCTTTTCATCGAATCCGTTCCGACTAAAGTGGGAGAGACTGGCACCCGCTAGCCACCTTATGCACCAAGTGCATGTCAATCGGTGGAACCTGTCTCACGTAAGAGTACGTGTAAGGTCGGTCCGGGCCGCTTCATCCCACAATACCGTCGAAACAAGATTGGACTAGTAACGGTAAGCATATTGAACAACATCAACGCCCACAACTACTTTGTGTTCTACTCGTGCAAAGAATCTACGCAATAGACCTAGCTCTGATACCATTGTTGGGGAACGTAGCGGAAATTCAAAATTTTCCTACGTGTCACCAAGATCTATCTATGGAGAGACCAGCAACGAGTAGAAAGAGAGTGCATCTACATACCCTTGTAGATCGCTAAGCGGAAGTGTTCAAGTGAACGGGGTTGATGGAGTCGTACTCGTCGTGATTCAAATCACCGATGATCCTAGTGCCGAACCGATGGCACCTCCGCGTTCAACACACGTACAGCCCGGTGACGTCTCCCATGCCTTGATCCAGCAAGGAGAGAGGGAGAGGTTGAGGAAGACTCCATCCAACAGCAGCACAACGGCGTGGTGGTGGTGGAGGAGCGTGGCAATCCAGCAGGACTTCGCCAAGCACCATGGGAGAGGAGGAGTAGGAAGAGAGGTAGGGATGTGCCAGAACTTCGTGTATAGCTCCCATGCGCCTCCCCACTATATATAGGGGTGGAGGGGCTGGTTTCTTGCCCTCCAAGTCCATTGGGGCGTTGGCCAAGGTGGGAGGAAAGAAATCCCATCATTTCCTCCCCCACCGATTGTTATCCCCCCTTTTTAGGGATCTTGATCTTATCCCTTCGGGATATGATCTTATTCCTTCTAAGGGGGGATCTTGTTGCGCCTTGACCAGGGGTGTGGGGCCTTGCCCCCACTACCCACATTCATGTGGGTCCCCCCATGCAGGTGGGCCCCACTCCGGAACCTTCTAGAACCTTCCCGGTACAATACCGAAAAAACCTGAACATTTTCCGGTGGCCAAAATAGGACTTCCCATATATAAATCTTTACCTCCGGACCATTCCGGAACTCCTCGTGACGTCCGGGATCTCATCCGGGACTCCGAACAACATTCGGTAACCACATACAAACTTCCTTTATAACCCTAGCGTCATCGAACCTTAAGTGTGTAGACCCTACGGGTTCGGGAGACATGTAGACATGACCGAGACGTTCTCCGGTCAATAACCAACAGCGGGATCTGGATACCCATGTTGGCTCCCACATGTTCCACGATGATCTCATCGGGTGAACCACGATGTCAAGGACTCAGTCGACCCCGTATACAATTCCCTTTGTCTAGCGGTATGTTACTTGCCCGAGATTCGATCGTCGGTATCCAATACCTTGTTCAATCTCGTTACCGGCAAGTCACTTTACTCGTTCCGTAACACATCATCCCGTGATCAACTCCTTGGTCACATTGCGCATATGATGATATCCTACCGAGTGGGCCCAGAGATACCTCTCCGTTTACACGGAGTGACAAATCCCAGTCTCGATCCGCATAAAACAATAGATACTTTCAGAGATACCTGTAGTGCACCTTTATAGTCACCCAGTTACGTTGTGACGTTTGATACACCAAAGCACTCCTACGGTATCCAGGAGTTACACGCTCTCATGGTCAAAGGAAGAGATACTTGACATTGGCAAAGCTCTAGCAAACGAGCTACACGATCTTTGTGCTAGGCTTAGGATTGGGTCTTGTCCATCACATCATTCTCCTAATGATGTGATCCCGTTATCAATGACATCCAATGTCCATAGCCAGGAAACCATGACTATCTGTTGATCACAACGAGCTAGTCAACTAGAGGCTCACTAGGGACATATTGTGGTCTATGTATTCACACGTGTATTACGATTTCCGGATAATACAGTTATAGCATGAATAAAAGACAATTATCATGAACAAGGAAATATAATAATAATACTTTTATTATTGCCTCTAGGGCATATTTCCAACATCTAGATCTTGGAGTTCTTCGTGTTCTTCTTTCGTTCTTCCTCTCATTTTTCCTCCCTAACATTAGTTGCTTTGGTGGGATTTGGGAGAGAAGGACTTGGGCACTCTGTATGCCCTTGCCATTGCATTTGGTGCATCAGTTTGAGTTCTCCACGGTGATACGTGGAAGTGAAGTTTGAGAAGCTTATTACTCTTGGGTGTTTGGGCACCCTAGAGCTTGTTCCTCTTGGGTGCCTTGGTGCCCTAGACGGTTGGTGGTGTTCGGAGGTCAATCATTGTGGTGTAAAGCTCCGGGCAAGCGTCGGGGTCTCCAATTAGGTTGTGGAGATCGCCCCGAGCAATTTGACGGGTACCGATGACCGCCCCCAAGGGTTGCCAAAGTGTACGGGTTCGGTGACCGCCCCCAAGGGTCGCCATTTGTACGGGTTCGGTGACCGCCCTCAAGGGTCCCTTAGTGGAATCACGGCATCTTGCATTGTGTGAGGGCGTGAGGAGATTACGGTGGCCCTAGTGGCTTCTTGGGGAGCATTGTGCCTCCACACCGCTCCAAACAGAGATTAGCATCCGCAAGGGTGTGAACTTCGGGATACATCATCGTCTCCGCGTGCCTCAGTTATCTCTTACCCGAGCCCCTTTACTTATGCACTTTACTTTGTGATAGCCATATTGTTCTTTGTCATCTATCTTGCTATCACATAGTTGCTTATTCTTGCTTAGCATAAGTTGTTCGTGCACATAGGTGAGCCTAGTTGTTGTAGGTTTTGTGCTTGACAAATTAACCGCTAGGTTTATTCCGCATTTGTTCAAACCTAAACCGTAATTATTTTAAAGCGTCTATTCACCCCCCCCCTCTAGGCGACATCCTCGTTCTTTCAGGAGTGCTGAAAGAGGAAATTGTGAAGGTAGTACATCAGTTTTTTATGACTGGGATGATGCCTGACGGTGTAAACGACACATCTATTGTGTTAATACCCAAGGCTCAACATACCTCCTCCCTAAAGGATTTTCGCCCTATTTCCCTATGTAATGTGATCTACAAGATAGTCTCAAAGTGCATGGTAAATCGTCTTCGACCACTCCTTACAGAGCTCATATCTGAAAACCAAAGTGCGTTCATCCCGAGAAGACTTATCTCAGATAATTCCATCATTGCATTTGAATGTTTACACCATATACAATCCAGTACTGGAGGCAATAATTTTTGTGCATATAAGTTGGATCTCTCCAAAGCTTACGATCGTGTGGATTGGGTTTTCCTGGAGCGTGCTCTTTTGAAGTGGGGATTTGCGAGAGAATGGGTCACCCATGTCATGGAGTGTGTGCGCTCGGTAAAGTTTGCGGTAAAGTTTAATGGAAAATCTCTGGAACAGTTTTCTCCCTCTCGCGGTCTATGTCAAGGTGACCCATTATCACCCTTCCTGTTTCTTTTTGTCGCTGATGCTTTATCCGCTCTTTTACATGGCGCTGTACAAGAAAGAGGTCTTGAAGGTATAAAAATCTGCCGGGGTGCTCCGGCTATTTCACACTTATTGTTTGCGGACGACTCTTTGCTCTTTTTTCGGGCTGCCTCGGATCAAGCGGTGATTGTCAGGGATGTTTTGAACACATATGCCTCAGCTACCGGTCAACTTATCAATCCCTCAAAGTGTTCCATCCTGTTTGCTGACAGCTGCCCTCCTCTGGTGGTTGAAGAAGTGAAAGATATTCTGCAAGTCACTCAACAGGAGTTCGAACCCAAGTACCTTGGCCTCCCTGTACCGGAAGGCCATATGCATAAGGGCCGTTTTGAGTCATTACAATCCAGATTGAGCAAGAGGTTAATTGACTGGAGCGAAAGGTATTCTTCACAAGCTAGCAAAGAAGTTTTAATCAAGTCTGTTGCACAAGCCATCCCAGTTTATGTCATGAGCATCTTTAAACTCCCCTTCTCTGTGTGCGATGAGCTAACAAAAATGATGAGACAATATTGGTGGGGAGTGGAGAATGGCAGGCGGAAAATGGCGTGGACTGCATGGGATAAGCTAATTTTGCCCAAGTCGAAAGGAGGCCTCGGTTTCAGAGATATGAGGGCTTATAACCAAGCGTTGCTTGCTAAGCAAGCTTGACGACTCCTGATGACACCGGATTCTTTATGTGCTAGACTCCTTCGAGCTAAATATTTTCCCAATGGTAGCTTGGTCGATACGGTGTTTTCGGGAAACTCCTCGGCAGTATGGAAAGGAATAGAGTATGGCCTGGAACTAGTGAAGAAAGGCATGTTATGGCGTGTTGGTAATGGTGCTAATATTCGCGTGTGGAGGGACCCATGGATTCCACGGGGACCGCCATATACACCCATTACTCCCAAGAGAAACTGTCGCCTTAACAGAGTAAGTGATTTCATAGATGATCGGGGTAATTGGAAGGTGGAGCTGGTTCAGCGACACTTTTGGCAGCCCGATGTGGACTCCATCCTCAAGATCAGAACATCTACGAGGCAACGACATGACTTTATTTCTTGGCTTGGGAGAAATCTGGCTTGCTGACAGTTAAGAGTGCTTACCATGTGGCGATGGCGGACCATTATGAACAGTTTTGTCCAGGGTCCTCCATCAATCACCCCTCAGGAGATAGATCTGTATGGCGTTTAGTGTGGAACGCTGCGGTTCCACCAAAACTCAAGAACTTTGCTTGGCAAGTGGCCTCAGGCGCCCTGCCAACGGATGCAGAAAAGAGAAGAAGGCATTTCGAGCTGAATGGGTACTGCAGTCTATGTGATCGGGAGCAGGAATCATCATTTCATGCGCTCATATCCTGCCCAAATGCTGCTAATCTCTGGGACTTAATGATGAATCACTGGCCTCTGCCGAATAGGTCCTTGATCAAATGCACAGGGACGGAATGGTTGTTTCACCTCCTTGCAGAATCACATGAGTCTATCAGGAGCAGAGTTATCATGGTCTTATGGAGAATATGGCACCTTCGGAATGAGCTGGTACATGGTAAGTCCATACCACCACCAAAGGTATCATGCTCATTCCTTCTCAGCTACTATAATACGTTCAGTCAGATTTCACGTGGGGTGGAGGAGATAATCAAGGGCAAATCTCCGATGTTCACTGAAACTTTCGTCGAGGGGGTGGGCAATATAAATCCCATGCATCGTGAGCCTTGGCCACCCCCTGTGATAGATGCGGTGGCGCTGTCAGTGGACGGCTCTTTTAACGTTACAGATGGCTCGGCTGGATCGGGTATGATCTTGAGGAACGCAGGCGGTGATGTAACCTTTGCTGTGTACCGCAAGTTATTCCATTGCAACGATGCCTTTGAAGCGGAGCTACATGCTATATTAGAAGGAATTAAACTGACAGTGGAGCACTCCAATTCAATGATCATCATATAGTCAGACTGTGCCTCGGTACTTAAAGCTATATCTGATGCATCCATGGATAGATCAGCTTTCGGCCATATGATCCAGGAGATTAAATTTCTCTTAAGTGATAGGGTTTTTGTTCCTGTAAAAATTTCTCGTTATCAAAATAGGGTTTTTGCAGATTGCTTAGCGAACTTTGAACGGTGTGGAGATAGCACAGCATACTGGCTGGGGCAAGCTCCTCCGTGCGCCAGTAATTTAGTCGCTGAGGATTGTAAATCTATTATCCTAGAATAAAATCCCTATGACTTCCCGCAAAAAAAAGAGAGAAGGATGATGAGGAAGAGCTTACTGGTTGCGCCCCTTATCCAGTCGAAGAGGAAGCAGTTGGCGGCTTGACGCCCTGGACCCTGTCGCGGAACACCTCGATGGCAAGTGGGAACCCTTACTTGGTTGTCTCAAGATCGGTGTTGAGCAGCGGCAGGCGGAGACGTCAACTTGCTCCACCCGCAGCTTCGAGACAGACTCCTTGAACACCTCCACCGCATGCCAACAATGGGTCTGTGGTAGCACGGGCAACTTGATCGTTTGTTCAGCGCCACCCGATTTCATTGCGGGAAGGGGAATGAGAAGGGGAATGAGCGTCACGAGGATGAGGAAAACGGCGGATCAGGAGCAAGGGGGGTTCGAAGAAGACGGAGTGTGGCGCGTGGGTCGTGACTATACTTTTTTCCACTGAGGAATCATGCGAGCTAGAGAAATGGGTCGAACCATCACCGCGTTTGATTCTGTTTTAATAGTAGAGATACCACAAGACTCCTGTCGTGCCTAGCACCTCTCGCGAACTGGATCAGCCATGGCGTGCAATTTGCACAGCGAGGAAGATTCCAGCCCACGTACGTACACGTCGCCAGCCAGGCACCAACCACCCTGCAGGCACACATGCTAGACTAGGCTAGATCCATGCAGCAGCTGAACTACTGAAGCCCCTCAAAAAATAAAAATAAAAACTCAACTGCTGAAGAATATAGGAGTAGGACCATACCACCTTGCTCGCTCGCACTCACACTAGTTCACTCTCGCAGCAGCTAGCCTCGCTCTCGTGCGCAGGATGCGGAGCGGTGTCAGCGCGCGCCTTCTGCCGCAGGCGGTGGCCATCGCCATCGCCGTGGCCGTCGCCTGCTGCATGGCCGCCGCACCGTCGTCGGCGCAGGGGACGACGACGCCCGCGGACGCCAGCGGCGCGGTGCCGTCGTGCGCGTCGAAGCTCGTGACGTGCGCGGGCTACCTGAACACCACCGACACGCCGCCGGAGTCGTGCTGCGACCCGCTCAAGGAGGCGGCGACCACGCAGGCGGCGTGCATGTGCGCCATCCTCATGAACAAGGCCGCGCTGCAGGCGTTCGGCGTGGCGCCGGAGCAGGGGGTGCTCCTCGCCAAGCGCTGCGGCGTCACCACCGACGCGTCCACCTGCGCCAAGTACACCGCCGGCGCCGGTTCCGGTAAGCCCGCCCGCTTTCCGAGCTCTCGTCAATCATCATCATCATCGTTGCCGACAGGATCGATAGATTGATGCTTCGTTTAGCGCCTAGTGCGGCACGCACGTACGTCCAAGCTGAGCTGAAACTTAATTATTTGTTTGTCAGAAACAGTAGTACTTGGATCAGATCAAGGTGGATTGTCCATTACTGGAAAATTTGTCCTTTCATGCACCTGATCTGAGCTAGCCACATCTCTCTCTCTCTCTCTCTTAAACATCTTTACCATCAATCTGTACTTTGTAGTGGTACTTTAGTTAACAACATGTAAAAAAGTAATCTGCTGGTTGCCTGACGAGCTGAGGGTAGAGAAATGGGTGCCAAAACTTGGATCTCCATCAAACCAGAACCATAATTATTGTATCTTCTGCTGAAAGTTTTCACACGCAAGATCTCTTCAATGATGATCTGATTTGATCACAACCGATAAGATCAATCATGCCATAATTAGATTGATTTGTACGACAGCGTGCTGAGCACTGCTGATTTTAACTCTCTTTGCAGATGCTGCAACTGCAGGTAGCACAGCCGCTTCTTCAGCATCCACGGGAACTGCTGCTTCTACAGGTAATTTGAGTTCAGACAACAATCTTTAGTGCTGTCTAGGATGATCAGAAGTAGAGAAACTTACAAATTTCTAGTCTCGCTAGAATAACTTTAAAAATCAGTACTGCCTTAAAACACTGGGAAATAATGTACACATGAAACCAACATAATGACTGGCGGAGATGTTCTTTTAATTGGTAGCCTGAACCTCTCTTCTGAAACCATCTCAAACTCAACTGACCTTCGTTCTACATTTTTTGAAAGGAAACTTAACTGAATTTCTACTGCCAGTAACCTACCCTTCTGTTCTTCTGCAGTTGCCAAGCCAACGGCAAGCGGAGGAACCACGCATCCCCTGAGCTTGATCGCCGCATCTTCATTTGTAGGCTTCAGTTTCATCTGGTGGACGATCATGGCGTAGTAAGAGATGCCAATGAGTATGAACTGTTATGTAAAAAAAAACTGTATCGTCTCAATAAACATAACTATCTGGTTGTCACTTCGTTCGGTAAATTTTACTGCTTGTGCCTTTGTACATGGCCCACGCATCCCATTCTGTATGCCTATCTAGGTTACAATTGTCATTAAATGAGAATGAAGGGTAGATTGTTTAGAAGGGAGAGACGGAACAATGAAGAACATAACAGAGCATGTCTACTTCGAAAACACATCATAATTGCAAACACATAACTAACGCAAATCACCAAGTAGAAGTCTAGGGCCAAAAACCAATGAGAGAAAAGACCTTCTATTCACTTCAAAAGAGACATGTTTTATTTGATACAATAATTTCAACAGGTCACTACTTAGCGGCAAAGGGTGAAACTTTTCTCCACATTCCGATTAATCATCAGCCATCACTCCCTACTTCGGCTTTTATGTTCACGGTGGTGATGTTTGGACCTCCTGTTCTCCTCCTTTCTCTCTCGGTTGCTACTATTGTTCTTTTCTTCTTTTATGTGCTTGTGCTTCGAGGTGGATGGCTCCTCGTCTGAGTATTTAGATCTAAAAAATAGTGGCTTCTCTGGACCATAAACTCGGTGCTTCCGTTCTTCTTTCACTCGTGCATCCGGACTTACTGAATTATCTTTCACGCCGGATGGAGGCTTGAGGTATGGGCCAGGCTCATCCATTCTAGAACCAATGGCTCCTCGCCCGCGCTTCACCCTAACAAAGAAACTGCGTGTCTAGTGAAAATTGGAACAGATAGATGGCCTATGCATGTGCAAATACAAATGTATAGGCTAACTACATTTCTTATTAAAACAAGAACATTGTAAGATTATGATTTTGTGATTAGTCACATGTAAAGTACACACATGACATCATAGAAAGATCACATCTTCAATTAATATCAGATTATTTTTTTCTCAATATTTCATTTCTCCCAGTGTGTTGTTGATCAAAACCGTAACTGACCTTGATCGAAGAAACTCTTCGATTTCATCATCGCCTAGCCCATCCCCCCGGTCCGAATAAGAACTGCCTTGTGAATCCCTTGACGAAAATGATGCGCCATACGGTCTGTCTCGCTGGGTCTTAGAAACAGGGCTCTGGTCTCTTGAGTCGTTCTTCCGTTTCTGGGATCTCGAGTCAATTCGACCATTGGTTCTGGTTTTCATCTTCAATTCCAGCTCCAGCTCCTTCTCCCTGGCACGCCACATCTCATTAACTTCCACAACTCGATTTGCTGCAGACAAAAAGAGAAAATATATTTCAAAAAGAAAGTTCCAAACTGTATTTCTACCGGAAAATTCTCAACAAAGTAGATTCTTTCAAATGAACGTTTTTGGATGTGAGGGCTAGCAGAAACAAAACATTTTTTTTACTACAAGACATGTCATTTTGCACTATACTCGTAACTTCGTAGTAATTTTAATTAATCAATCATATTAGCTGGGCTTTGAGCATAACCAACAACTACTCCCTCCGTCCGGAAATACTTGTCATCAAAATGGATAAAAGGGGATGCTTAGTTGGCCAGTGAATCAATCATATTAGCGTCGAACAAAAAAGTAAGGAGCAACCAACCGACCTTGATGAACGCCAAGAACGGTGGCGGCAAGGAACCGCGAGTAGGGGCGGTGCCTCACATTAGGTTTCTGCAGATAGGCGTGCACCCCTTCCTTCTCCACCTGCATCCGCAGCCTCCGGGCCTCCTCGAGGAGCAACGCCGCAAGGCGATTCTCCGTCCCCAAATCCATCGCCCAGCCGCGAAGGAAAACGATTTCTGGAGAGGAGAGGAGAGCCTCGGCGACAGCGGCCGTGCACGCGTCGCCCGGCGGCGACGGACGGCGAGAAGCCCAGCCGCCGGGAGGATTTTGGACGCGTCTAGAAATTCCGGTGGCGGTTGGGGACAAGAGACCTCGATTGCTTCTTCTGTTTTGTGATCGATTCCACCGATTCCTGCTGGGCTTCCGCTTCCGTGTCCAGCTCGTGCTGGACCGTCGTAATTGCTGTTTTCTTGTATGGGCCTCCACTAGCCCATGTAACCGAGCCCACGCCTAGCATTTCCTAAGCCCGAGCGCCATGCTTCCGTTCCGGCAACGCAACCCACCGGAGGAATTCTCATCTGGAGGAGAAGGAAACTCGTCCGCCCCCAAATCGACGACGGGCACCAGATGCGGCCGCCGTCGCCGCCGCGGCCGCTGGCCTTCCCGACGCTAGACTCGCTCGCGGCGTACCTCCGGCCGCGCCTCCCGGGCCCGGCGCTCGCCTCCTGGGGATCCGCGCCGGGGACCAAGAACCTGCTCAACCTCTTCCTGGAGCTCTCCTGCGGCGACTGCACGCTCCTGCCCGCGGCCTCCTCCCCACCGGCCCTCGTCGTGCGCGCCGTCCACGTCGCCACCGTGCGCATCCGCAATCGCCGGGGCGCGCTCCTCGTGGAGACCCGCCAGCTGCTCTCCGACGGCACGCTCCGCCGCCGGGCCGCGCGGCCGCTCTCCGAGAAGATGCGCCCCGGGGAGACCCCCGAGGCCGCCGCGGCCCGCGCCGTCGTCGAGGAGCTCGGCGAGCGCGCCCGCGTCCGGATCGTGGGGGCGGTCCCGGAGCCGCGCGTGGAGGAGCGGGAGTCCGTCTCGTACCCAGGACTCCCCGCCAGGTACGTGCTGCACGCGGTGGACGCGGAGCTCGTGGAGGGCGTCCCGGAGGAGGGCGAGTTCGACACGGAGGAGGGCGGCGAGGGCGAGGGCCACGACGGCGGCGGCGCGGCCATCACCGTGAAGCGGCACTACTGGTCGTGGGTCGACGACGACGAGGCCCGCGGCGAGGCCGCCCCGGCCGCCGTCGCCGGTGCGCAGTAGAAATAAATATATGCTGTTATCATCTTGTGTTTGTGTTTGGGTAATTTATTTTTAACAATTCATCCGCTTGCCATATCATGTACTCTCGTTGAGTATGCTTCTTGCGCTCTGCTCTGCAGGACTGCAGTGTTCATAGTACGGCGGCCCTTTTTGCAACCCGCACAGTTCGTCACTCTCTCTCTCTCTCTCTCTCTGCGCCGCAGGGACGTCGAAGTGTTTCTTCCGCGCTCGGGTCTGTTTGTTTGAGCTTCGAGGCCAGATTCAGCTTGGCCGGTGAAGCCGAATCTGAAAGCTGAAACAATCTATTAACATTCAGGCTATTTTGAATGCAATTGTCCGAGACATCTTTGGGTGTCTGCGTACACAAGTTGCGCGGAAGGAATTTAGCCTGTTGGATTGCCTGCATTCATCGTCGGGTCTGCATTGCATGAAGTTTAGAACATCTCTGGGTCTGGTTCCCAGAGAATGCTCGATTTGGCAGTTTTTCACAAGCTAGGCCTGGGCTCGATGCTATCGAGCGCACGTGGGTGACTCTCCCCCGGTGCGGTTACGTGGGCTCCTTCATTCTGGGTACACCTCGTACGTGAGTTTGCACGTTTTCTACGGTAATCTCTTCTTAATTTCTTTCATCTTCTAATCCACAAAATAATGCTTGGATTTAAAAGATAAGGTCTACAGAAAGAAGATGCACATCGATGTTGATCAGTTCGTAGTTTCGTCTGCCATAAATGTTTATATTTGAAGCTATTTTGTACTCCCTCCGTTCGGAATTACTTGTCGAAGAAATCGATAAAAATGGATGTATCTGGCGAAGTTCGCCCGGGCCCTCCGCCTGCGATTGCTATGGCTTGCATGGACGCAACCCTCCTGCCCCTGGGTTGGCACCAGCTCTCCATGCGACGACGCCGATCGCGCCCTGTTCGCTGCCTGCATGGCCGTCACCGTCGGGGACGGCTCAACGAGTTCCTTCTGGCACTCTCCCTGGCTCAACGGCAGACAACTATGTCAGGCATACCCCGCAGTGTTTGCTCACTCCGCCCGCAAGAACAGATCCGTTCAAGAAGCCCTGCATCAAGACCGATGGGTACTCGACCTCCGCCATGGTGATCATGACAACATCATGCACACGGTGTTGCAGCTCGCCAGGGAGATCCGAAGCGCTGGCATCACGCTTCAAGCTGGCAGGGCTGACACCATCACCTGGACCTGAGGCAACTCCGGCAACTACTCCACGCGCTCCGCCTACGACGTTCAGTTTGAAGAGCGCCCGGCACTTGACTTCACAGCAACCATCTGGAAGGCCTGGGCTCCTGACAAGACGAAAGTCCTTCTCTGGCTGCTGCACTTAGATCGATTATGGTGCAACGATAGACTACAGAGACGCGGATGGATTAACAGCTACTTCTGCCAGCTATGCCTGCGCAATCTTGAGTCCTCGTCGCACCTGTTCTGGGAGTGCACCGTTGCCATTCAGTGCTAGAATGAGGTGGCAACCTGGCTAGGCTGCCACTCTTTCAGCCATTCCATCTGGAGCACGGGAAGGTCCACTGCCGAGAGGGTTCGTTTGATCATCGATGGAGCCAACCCAGGCATGAGGAAGGGCACCAGATCCCTGCTCACTTTGATGGTCTGGCAAATCTAGTTAGAGCGGAATGCGTGCACCTTTAGAGGGAAATCACCATGCGCCCGCAGCATCATAGCGGCCTGCCGCCGCGACATGGAGCAGTGGAGGATCGCCGGAGCCAAATGCATAGCGCACCCCTTCGGGGACGTGCCGTGAAAATAGCATAATCAGGCCCCTCTCGCCAGCTTACACTCTTGCTAGGCTGGCTATGTAATTTCTTCTCCACCCCACCGATCACTTGATCAGACTATGTACTTTTCCCGCTCTCTCCTGCTATGAAATGAAAACCAGAAATGGCCACTTTCAAAAAAAAGGATGTATCTAGAACTAACTAACATATGTCTCGATACATCTATTTTTCCGACAAGTATTTCCGGACGGAGGGAGTATGAATTTTGTCAAATTTGCCGCGCGCCGTTAACTGTTTGAATTTTTTTGACCAATATCTTCATCTTGCAATTTCACACGACTTTTGTGTTGCATATTTTGTCTTTCGCCGATCGTAGACGAGTAGATTTACATCTTCCTCATGGACGGTACATATGCATATGTGTGGTATGTTTAATGACAGTTCTTAATCTCTCTCACCCCTTCTAATCGTTCCTCTCGAACTTCTCTCACGCATCCTACATTCCTACTACACTGGCATCACCGCTGGCGTTGTTCCTCTCAGCCTCCTCTCCCGCACCTTGTTGCATTGTCACCACCACCGACGTCGTTCCCCTCTGCTTCTTCGCCCCCGCCCTACTTCACTGGCGTCGTCGCCGGCATCGTTCCTCTCGGCCTCCTTGCCCGCGTCGTACTACATTGGCATCATTGTCTACGACGTTCCTCTCGACCTCCTTGCCGACATCCTACTACACTGGAGTCGTCTCCAGCGTCGTTCCTTTCGACCTCCTCTCCCTCGTCCTACTACACTGACTCTGCTATGGCGCACGCACTGCATTTCTCCTCTTTGTTCTTTGCCTCAGCGCCCTCCTATTCGTCCCTCCGCGCATACTTTCTCTGCGCCGACGACGCTAGCAACTAGTTCGCCGCGCCGCCGACGGGATCACTCGCCCATAACTCTGTGCTCGTCGTGTCAGACATGGCGCCGTGGCCACCGTCCATCATAGTTGCCATGGCACTGTGTAACTTTGTGGGTTATGTGTAGCTGTTAACTTTTAATCACGCTGCATGTATGTAACCAAACATCGTGTAGTTGCATCAGCCCAGTTAATGCAGGACACCAAACGTCATGCCAAAATTGCCCCTAATGCAAGAAGCCTAGATGCGCGCAACCAAGCAACATGGAGATGTTGGTTTTTTGCTCTTTTTTCCAGCCATGCTCAAGTAAGACACACATGCAATGCAGGCAAAATCATGCGAGCAACCTAACACACCCAAGTGTACCATAAGCGAGTCCACTGATAATTCAAATCCAATCAAAGATGAAACAAATAAGGTCTCCTTTGATTCAAAGGAATTCTATAGGATATATGGGGGACTGAAATCCTTAGGAGTTTTTTTTGCGTTGGTCCTTTGATTCATAGGATTGAATCCTGTAGGAATTTTTTTATGAAATTTTTTGTACGACATTTCATAGGAAATCTAACATCCACTCCAACCTCTTTTCATAGTTTTTTTGCTTTTTTTCTGTACCGTCAAACACTCATTGCTAATCCTATAGAATTCAACATGCCATTCCAACCCTATACTTTTTTTATTTCTACGTTTTCAAAATTCCGCGAATCAAATAGGCCATAAGACTCGATCTGCCTACTCCTACGTACCGGAAGAATCTGCAACTGCTTACTCCCTCCTTTCCGGTTTATAGGGCTTAATTCAAAAATCTCACCAACCAAGGTAGATGGTGAGTGATGGAATATTTTTTGTAGTTTGTAAAAGCACCTAATTAATGCTTTTGTTTTTCTCAAAAAATTATGTTTATCAATGCATTAATTGCAATGTATGCATGCATAAAGTACATGCATTGGTCAATTTTCTCTTAATACTTGCATGCAATGATTTAATGCACCTTAAAATCTGAACATGTGATGGGGAACAACCAAATTGAGCCTTATAAAATGGAAAAACTAAAATTTTAAGATAAGCTCTATAAACCGGAAAAAAGGAAGTATGTTGCAGCTATTGAATTTCAGTGAACATTCTGTCGGCGAGGGACCGCCAAATCGATTAAAAAAATAGGGCCTGGTGTCCTCGTGGCCCTCGTGCCTTCGTTCACGAACATTCTGACGTTGGGAAACGGGAGCCACAAGGCGGCCATTTCCATTCCCGATTTCTCCAGTCAAGCACGTTAAAGTCATCTTGTTTCTATGCGTTGTTGGCGTTCAAAACACTCTGCCTTCTCCATTTGGACATCCGGGATAGGAGATGAATCGTTCTAGTCAACCAATCACAGCTATCTGAATTGGCACGACGGACGACGCATTAAATAAACCGCCTCTAGTTGCTCCAGATAGCGTGTTTTTCTTCTGAAAAGAAAAAGTTGATATAGCGTGAGGAGCTTGTGGCTGTGAATATACGGCGACATATATTGTAATACCATTATTGGTGCGTGGATGGGACGGGCAAGCAGCTAGTTTGTTGTCATGTGTTGCGTTTCCATTTCCTTTACCACGCGCGTACATTTTAATATAGTAGTGTGATTTGTAGTTTGGAGTGAACGTAGTGTTACCACGTGCAATAATAATTCATATGTTTGTCCATCTCTTTCTAACGGATGGCGCCAACAGGAAACTTATTTTTAAGAGACCAAATGCTATATATTCAATGGTACAAATCCTTACAAGAATACTCTTATTTTTTCGCGGGGGTAAAAGGAATTTTATTGCAAGTTCATAGAGTTGCAGTTAAGAGGCAACCAACCCTTGATACAAGGTGGTACCGAGCGTAGCCACACAGCGGTGGCTCGCTTAGATCGGCTATAATTGGCCAACCGATCAACAACTCTATTTTGAGTACGACTAATTTTCTGAGGAAAAATCTCCCTACTACCAAGGAGATCCTTAATCTGAAGGACTATCTGGCCATACGCCGAACGAACTATGGCAGTATTTGACAAACTTGACAAGGCCTCTGAAGAATCGGACTGCAATACCACCAGAAGGTAAGAGTGTTGCATCGCCAGCGCCATATCCTGCATGATCGCATGCAGCTCAACTTCCAACGGATCATTGCAGTGGAAAATGAACTTGTATGCCGCAAATATAATAGATCCCTCATTGTTCCTTAGAACCGTCCCAATGGCGGCCTCCGAGCCATCTGACTCCTGAAATGATCCATCAACCGAGAGGGCCACCGTGCCCAGTACCGGGGCCAGCCAACAAGAACACACTATCATGCCCACAACACACAACACACCGTCCAACTTGGCTACCCACAAAGACCAACACGCACACCACCAAAGAGAGGAACTCTGTTGAGGATGTTGTCAAATTGGCATCGTTGTCACTTTTTGCCGAGCAAGTGACTCCGACTTCACCGTGGACGACCAAGCAAGAGTCATCTCGGCGATCAACACTCAAGATATTAGTCGGCTTATGCAAAACAATAGCCAAAGGGGTCGAGAATTAGGGAGCTCTAACTTTGCTGTCAAGTCTCCAGCAGAAACAATCGCATCTGGCAGTGGCAGATCCAAATAATGGACCTACCTTTCATAGGACATAATTGCCGCCAAGAGACCTCTTGCGCAAATCCGACTTCACCACTACACAGTAAGAAGACACGATGATAGCGTGCATCGGTCTTCTCCTCCGACATCAAGGCCTCGCCTATCTGGAAAGAGAGAAGCTTCAACGGTTCATCGTAGCCTCTGAGTACGGTGCATCGTTCTTTGAATTTTGAAGGAACATCAGATTGGCAGATTTGGAGTAAGAAGAAATAGGATGAGGAGTATCACGCCAAGGTTCAGGACGTGGTCTGTGGTGACTACATCCCAAGTAGCTTTGTCGTTTCTATGGTAGGAGAGGCCTACATCACCACGGCTGCTCGGGACACGACGGGCATGAGCTCTGATCCCATTGAACAGTATACCACGGGGACGATCGTCCCTTTGGCTGCACTTCCCACGTCATTGAGAGAGGCTACACGCAACTCATTTAGCCAGGAGGATTATCCGATTAATTAAATAGAATATAGGAAAAATGGTACATCATGCCCACATGACACAACACACCGCCCAACTTGGCTTTCCACAAAGACCGAAACGCACACCATCAAAGAGAGGAACTCTGTTGAGGATGTTGTAAAATTGTCATAGTCATCACTTCTCCCCGAGCAAGTGACTCTGACTTCACCGTGGAAGGCCAAGCAAGAGTCATCGCAGCGACACTCAAGATGTCAGTCGGCTTATGCCAAACAAATAGCCAAAGGTGTCGATAACTAGGAAGCTTTGACTTTGGTGTCGAGTCTCTAGGAGAAAGAAGCACATTTGGCAATGGCAGCTCCAAATGGAGCACCGAAGATCTCTAAGCGTTGGACCTACCTTTCATAGGGCATCATTGTCAGCGAGACACCTCTTGCTCTTGCACCACTACACAACAAGAAGACAAGAGGACAAACCCAAGGACAAGTCAGATGGTTAATGACAGAGAACAAACAACCCAATTCATCTTGCCACCAGCATCCTTACCACATGAGTCACAATGCCAACTGCGATGCCATGCACGCCGAGCCTTGAAAAAGCGTGTAGGGGGGAGTCTTCAAGATGACTCCCCGTGGAGGGAAGTAACACAGGGACAACGATGTCGCCTGGCCGTGGAATCATGGCCTTAGGATTTTGCCTGAAGACATACCTCGAGAGTGGATAAGGCCGAAAAACTCCACGATGACCTCCCTCACACACACATCTCTCTGTGTGTCCATTGAGAGCGGGGCCGGGGCCCTTTTTCAACCTTTTCCTTTTAGGCCCTCTTTGATTCCCATGATTTCTAAGACACGTTGTAGTAAAACACATGAATAAAGTGTCATTCCATCTTCAGCACTAAGATCATGGGCAAGTTTGATCGTTGGCGGCCCTTCAAAGCGCAAACTTTTTTTCTCGAATACGCACGAGTGTGCGTATCATAGTATATAGAAGGAATCGGGGAAGACAGCCGTCCACCAAGTTTGGTTACAGGTTGCATGTTACGTGCACCGAACATACCCACCTCCACCCTCACCTACGCTAACTACTACTGTCTACCCACCATGCTAATGAGCTAAAGAAGGGATCCAGATCACCCTTAAGTAGCCCTGCCATTCTCCAAGAACTACCTTCCCTCTCGATCGTCCTCGCCACACGAGGGATGGAGGGAGTGGCTCCATGAAAAACAATATCATTGTGTTGGTTCCAAATGCACCACATGACTAGCACCATGATTGCCCGGATGTCCTTGACGCGATGTCCATTGTCGTTCTTGGTAGTGCACCACTCCATAAGTACGCCCGTTCCCAACGGCGTCCAATCCTGCCTGCCAAATGCCTCACACACATTGTGCCAGACCTCCATCGCAAACACACACTAATAACCCACAAGTGTAGGGGATAATTGTAGCCTCTTTCGATAAGTAAGAGTGTCGAACCCAACGAGGAGCTAAATGTAGAACAAATATCTCTGAAGTCCTATTTGCCACTGATACAACTCTACGCACGCTTGACGTTCGCTTTACCTAGAAAAAGTATGAAACTAGAAGTACTTTTTAGGTGTTGTTGGATAGATTTGCAAGATAATAAAGAGGACGTAAATAAAAATTAGGGGTTGTTTAGATGAAGACACAATTAAGTTAGTTTTAG
Organism: Triticum aestivum; assembly: GCF_018294505.1. Lineage (NCBI taxonomy): Eukaryota > Viridiplantae > Streptophyta > Magnoliopsida > Poales > Poaceae > Triticum > Triticum aestivum. Next base: position 552,855,870 of record NC_057813.1, read on the forward strand.
TAGAGAGTTTTTTGTCATGAGAAAGTTATTTGTCCCTAGGCAATCGATAACTAAACCGGTAATCACTATTGCAATTTTATTTGAGGGAGAGGCATAAGCTAACATACTTTCTCTTCTTGGATCATATGCACTTATGATTGGAACTCTAGCAAGCATCCGCAACTACTAAAGATCATTAAGGTAAAAAACAACCATAGCATTAAAGTATCAAGTCCCCTTTATCCCATACGCAAACAACCTACTTACTCGGGTCTATGCTTCTGTCACTCACGCCACCCACCATAAGCAGATCATGAACATATTGCAAACTCTACAACGGGAATCCCTCACGCTTGCACGACACGGAGAGCACCATAGGACAACACCAATAATAAAACATGCAACTCAAACCAATCACGATCATCAATTAACCCATAGGACAAAACGGATCTACTCAAACATCACAGGATAGCCATACATCATTGGGAAATAATATATAGCGTTGAGCACCATGTTTAAGTAGAGATTACAGCGGGTAAAAGAGGGGTTACACCGCTCCGTAGAGGAGGGAAGAGTTGGTGATGAAGGCGGTGAAGTTGTTGGTGTAGATCGCGGTGATGATGATGGCCCCCGACGGTGTTCCGGCGCCACCGGAAGTAAGGGGGAGAGAGGCCCCCTTCTTCTTCTTCTTCCTTGACCTTCTCCCTAGATGGGAGAAGGGTTTCCCCTCTGGTCCCTGGTCTCCATGGCGTGGGAGGGGCGAGAGTCCCTTCGAGATTGGATCTGTCTCTCCGTCTCTCTCTGTTTCTGCGCTCCCTGATTCTGCCCTGGCACCGTTTATTTTATATCTGAAGATCCGTAACTCCGGTTGGATTGAAACCTTCGCCAGGATTTTTTTTCCAAAAATTAGCTTTCTTGCGGCAAAAGAATAGCAGCAACCGCCTTACGAGGGGCCCACGAGGGTCAGGGGCGCGCCCCCTGCCTCGTGGCCACCTCGGGCACCGTCTCGCGTTGATTCTTCCTCCCATATTTCCCAAATATTCCAAAAATATTCTCTGTTCGTTTTTATCCCGTTTGGACTCCGTTTGATATGGGGTTTCTGCGAAACATAAAACATGCAACAAACAGGAACTGGCACTAGGCACTGGATCAATATGTTAGTCCCAAAAATAGTATAAAAAGTTACCAAAAGTATATGAAAGTTGAATAATATTGGCATGGAACAATCAAAAATTATAGATACGACAGAGACGTATCAGCATCTCCAAGCTTAATTCCTGCTCGTCCTCGAGTAGGTAAATGATAAAAAGATAATTTTTGATGTGGAATGCTACCTAGCATAATCTTGATCATATATCTAATCATGGCATGAATATTAAGACACGAGTGATTCAAAGCAATAGTCTATCATTTGACATAAGAACAATAATACTTCGAGCGTACTAATAAAGCAATCATGTCTTTTCAAAACAACATGGCCAAAGAAAGTTATCCCTACAAAATCATATAGTCTGGCTATGCTCCATCTTCATCACACAAAATATTCAAATCATGCACAACCCTGATGACAAGCCAATCAATTGTTTCATACTTTTGACGTTCTCAAACCTTTTCAACTTTCACGCAATACATGAGCGTGAGCCATGGATATAGCACTATAGGTGGAATAGAATATGATGGTGGGGGTTATGTGGAGAAGACAAAAAGGGAGAAAGTCTCACATCAACGCGGCTAATCAGCGGGCTATGGAGATGCCCATCAATTGATGTCAATGCGAGGAGTAGGGATTGCCATGCAACGGATGCACTAAGAGCTATAAGTGTATGAAAGCTCAAACTGAAACTAAGTGGGTGTGCATCCAACTTGCTTGCTCATGAAGACCTAGGGCATTTGAGGAAGCCCATCGTTGGAATATACAAGCTAAGTTGTATAATGAAAATTCCCACTAGTATATGAAAGTGACAATATAGGAGACTCTCTATATGAAGAACATGGTGCTACTCTGAAGCATAGTGTGGTAAAAGGATAGTAACATTGCCCCTCTTCTTTTTTTGGGGTGGGCTTCTTTGGCCCCCTTTTTTATTTAGGCTTCTTTGTCTCTCTTTTTTTAATTTTTTTAATTTTTTTCATGGGGCAATGCTCTATAATGATGATCATCACACTTTATTTACTTACAACTCGATACTAGAACAAAGATATGACTCTATATGAAAGCCTCCGGCGGTGTACCGGGATGTGCAATGATCTAGCATAGCAATGACATCAAAAAACGGACAAGCCATGAAAACATCATGTTAGCTATCTTACAATCATGCAAAGCAATATGACAATGAATGCTCAAGTCATGTACATGATGATGATGGAAGTTGCATGGCAATATATCCCGGAATGGCTATGGAAATGCCATGATAGGTAGGTATGGTGGCTGTTTTGAGGAAGATATAAGGAGGCTTATGTGTGACAGAGCGTATGATATCATGGGGTTTGGATGCACCGGCGAAGTTTGCACCAACTCTCGAGGTGAGAAAGGGCAATGCACGGTACCAAAGAGGCTAGCAATGATGGAAGGGTGAGAGCGCGTATAATCCATGGACTCAACATTAGTCATAAATGGACTCAACATTAGTCATAAAGAACTCACATACTTATTGACAAAATCTATTAGTCATCAAAACAAAGTACTACGCGCATGCTCCTAGGGGGATAGATTGGTAGGAAAAGACCATTGCTCTCCCCGACCGCCACTCATAAGGAAGACAATCAATAAATACCTCATGCTCCAACTCAATTACACAACGGTTCACCATACATGCATGCTACGGGAATCACAAACCTCAACACAAGCATTTCTACAATCCACAACTACCCACTAGCATGACTCTAATATCACCATCTTTACATCGCAAAACTATTGCAAGGAATCAAACATATCATATTCAGCGATCTACAAATTTATGTAGGATTTTATGACTAACCATGTGAATGACCAATTCATGTCATCTCTCTAAATAGATATAAGTGAAGCAAGAGAGTTAATTATTTCTACAAAAGATATGCCCACGCTCTAACAATTATAAGTGAAGCAAAAGAGCATTCTACAAATGGCGGTTTTCTATGTGAAGAGAAAGAGGCAATCCAAACTTCAAATGATATAAGTGAAGCACATGAAGCATTCTATAAAGCCATACTCAAAAGATCTAAGTGAGGTGAAAAGAGCATTCTATAAATCAACCAAGTACTATCTCATACCAGCATGGTGCATAAAAGAAAAGTGAAAAACTACATGCAAAAGACGCTCCAAGACTTGCACATATCGCATGAACGAAACGAATCCGAAAACATACCGATACTTGTTGAAGAAAGAGGGGATGCCTTCCGGGGCATCCCCAAGCTTAGTCGCTTGAGTCTCCTTGAATATTTACTTGGGGTGCCTTGGGCATCCCCAAGCTTGAGCTCTTGCCTCTCTTCCTTTTCCTCATATCGAGACCTCCTCGATCAAACACTTCATCAACACAAAACTTCAACAGAAAACTCGGTAAGATCCGTTAGTATAATAAAGCAAATCACTACTCTAAGTACTATTGAAAACCAATTCATATTTTGTTTTTTCATTGTGTCTACTGTAACATAGCTTTTTCATGGCTTAATCCACTGATAGAAATTGATAGTTGCATCAAAACAAGTAAACTATGCATCAAAAATAGAATCTGTCAAAAACAGAACAGTCTGTAGCAGTCTGAACATTCACCATACTTCTGGTACCCCAAAACTTCTACCAAAATTAGTAAAAATAAAAAATGTGTACAGAAAGACAATGCAAAAAGAATCATAACCGTTTGACGTTACAGTAAAAAATGTAAAATCGCGCACTACAGCCAAAGTTACTGTCCTGCACCGTACAAACCAACAAGCATTGTAAACATCCTAAAGGCAAACCTTAGCACATTATTTTTATAATATAATGGAATTGTACAAGGGGATAATTATTTTTGATGAAAAGTTTCTAAAATCAAGATTCACAAAGTTTTCGTGAGCATGAACAAAGTTCAAGGACCTCTCCCACTTCAACAATGCTTGTCTTTCTTACTTTCACTTTCCTTTTTGAAAAGTTTTAGGTTCCCCTCTTTATTTATTTATTGTTTTTAGACTATATAAAAGCACTCAACAGAAAAAAATGACTCTCTAAAACTTCCGGGTTGTCTCCCTGACAGCGCTTTCTTTAAAGCCATTAAGCTAGGCATACAGTGCTCAAGTGATGAATCCACCCGGATCCCAAGGTATATCAAAGCCAATTTTAATTACCAATGATTTGTGATTTAGGAGTGAGCACAAAGTAACATATGACATGCAGCAACGAAGTCTAACTCTCTTCCTATGCATCAGCATGTCATAAAAGAACAATTCATGCACACATAGTAAAGGCCAATGCATAGTATAATCAGTTTCTTGCAATTTTATCATATTGGAAACATAGAGAAGTGGAGATATAGTTCCTCTCTCATAATAATTGCAAGTAGGAGCAGAAAGCACATGCATATTATATCTATCAAAATTATCATGTGCAACAGTAAAAGGCAACCCATCAATATAATCCTTAATAAACACAAACTTCTCCGATATAGTGTAGTCGGGAGAATTCAAAAAGATAATAGGACTATCATGTGTGGGTGCAATAGCAAAAAAATTCATGTTTAACATAAGGAAATATAGCAAGTTCATCTTCATAAGCATAATTCATGTTGGCATCATGGCCACAAGCATAGCAAGCATCATCAAAAAGGGATATTCCAAGAGAATCAACGGGATCATAACAATCATCATAGCACTCATCCTTCGGTAAGCATGAAGGGGAATTAAACAATGTATGAGTTGAAGAGTTACTCTCATTAGAAGGTGGGCACGGTTAGCTAATCCGCTCTTCCTCCTTTTGTTCTTCGCTCTCCCCATCATCTTTTTCATCCAATGATCTCACAGTTTCATCAATTTCTTCTTCCATAGACTCCTGCAAAATATTAGTCTCTTCTTGGACAGCGGAGAATTCCTCAATATATGGTTTAACATAGGCATTAGAAGCATAATTATCATAACAACATTCAAGTATGGCAAAAATTTCAGATTTGTAAAGAGTGGTATCATACTTTTCAATCAAAGAAGCAATTTCATAAGCACCCTTAAAAGCAACAAATTCTTCAATTTGTTGAACATCATAGTAATTATAAACACACTTAGCATACGAAGATACGATTCCATTATCAATAAACTCACATTGGTAGGGAAGGTGTTTCTTATGGTTTTCAGAACAACAAGTAACATCATATATTTCACATAAATTCCAAGCATAGCATTGCAAACGATGAATTTGATCCAGTAAAAGTTTTCCTTTTTTAGATATACGGTGTCGCACATAACAAGCATGCTCATCTAAAGATTTTCCCTCAACTAAGCTAGTTGGGGTTTCAGCACGAGCACATAGGGATCGAAGATGATCCAAGTAAAAAGCTTCAGGAGTGTGATAGATTTTGAGTGGTTCTTCAACCATTGGTTCAGTAGGTACAACTATTTTTTTGGGTATTTTGCGTTTCTTACCCATAACTAAAGATAGAAAACAACTAAGAACAACAAATAAAAATTACTTAGTGATAAAGCAAAAAAGCACACATGAGAATATTCACCCCACGCTATGACTCCCCGGTAACGGCGCCTGAAAAAGGTCTTGATAATCCACAAGTGTAGGGGATAATTATAGCCTCTTTTGATAAATAAGAGTGTCGAACCCAACGAGGAGCTAAAGGTGGAACAAATATTCTCTCAAGTCCTATCTGCCACTGATACAACTCTACGCACGCTTAACGTTCGCCTTACCTAGAACAAGTATGAAACTAGAAGTACTTTGTAAGTGTTGTTGGATAGGTTTCCAAGATAATAAAGAGCACGTAAATAAAAAGTAGGGGCTGTTTAGATGAAGTCACAACTAAGTTAGTTTTAGTAGAGAGCTTTTTGTCACGAGAAAGTTATTTTTCCCTAGGCAATCGATAACTAAACCGGTAATCACTATTGCAATTTTATTTGAGGGAGAGGCATAAGCTAACATACTTTCTCTTCTTGGATCATATGCACTTATGATTGGAACTCTAGCAAGCATCCGCAACTACTAAAGATCATTAAGGTAAAACCCAACCATAGCATTGAATTATCAAGTCCCCTTTATCCCATACGCAAACAACCTACTTACTCAGGTTCGTGCTTCTGTCACTCACGCCACCCACCATAAGCAAATCATGAACATATTGCAAACCCTACAGCGGGGACCCCTCATGCTTGCGCGACACGGAGAGCACCATAGGACATCACCAATAATAAAACATGCAACTCAAACCAATCACGGTCATCAATTAACCCATAGGACAAAACGGATCTACTCAAACATCATATGATAGCCATACATCATTGGGAAATAATATATAGCGTTGAGCACCATGTTTAAGTAGATATTACATCGGGTAAAAGAGGGGTTACACCTCTGCATAGAGGAGGGAAGAGTTGGTGATGAAGGCGGTGAAGTTGTTGGTGTAGATCGCGGTGATGATGATGGCCCCCGGCGGCATTCCGGCGCCACCGGAAGCAAGGGGGAGAGAGCCCCCCCCTTTTTCTTCTTCCTTGACCTTCTCCCTAGATGGGAGAAGGGTTTCCCCTCTGGCCCATGGTCTCCATGGCGCGGGAGGAGCGAGAGCTGATGTCTACTACCCAACCTTCTTCATGTAGACGTTGTTGGGCTTCCAAGTGCAGAGGTTTGTAGGACAGTAGCAAATTTCCCTCAAGTGGATGACCTAAGGTTTATCAATCCATGGGAGGCGTAGGATGAAGATAGTCTCTCTCAAGCAACCCTGCAACCAAATAACAAAGAGTCTCTTGTGTCCCCAACACACCCAATACAATGGTAAATTATATAGGTGCACTAGTTCGCCGAAGAGATGGTGATACAAGTGCAATATGGATGGTAGATATGAGTATTTGTAATCTGAAAATATAAAAACAGCAAGGTAACAAGTGATAAAAGTGAGCACAAACGATATTGCAATGCTAGGAAACAAGGCCTAGGGTTCATACTTTCACTAGTGCAAGTTCTCTCAACAATAATAACATAATTGGATCATATAATTATCCCTCAACATGCAACAAAGAGTCACTCCAAAGTCACTAATAGCGGAGAACAAACGAAGAGATTATTGAAGGGTACGAAACCACCTCAAAGTTATTCTTTCTGATCGATCAATTCAAGAGTCCGTAGTAAAATAACGTTAAGCTATTCTTTCCGTTCGATCTATCATAGAGTTCGTACTAGAATAACACCTTAAGACACAAATCAACCAAAACCCTAATGTCACCTAGATACTCCAATGTCACCTCAAGTATCCGTGGGCATGATTATATGATATGCATCACACAATCTCAGATTCATCTATTCAACCAACACAAAGTACTTCAAAGAGTGCCCCAAAGTTTCTACCGAAGAGTCAAGACGAAAATGTGTGCCAACCCCTATGCATAAGTTCACAAGGTCACTGAACCCACAAGTTGATCACCAAAACGTACATCAAGTGAATCAATAGAATACCCCATTGTCACCACGGGAATCCCACTCAAGACATACATCAAGTGTTCTCAAATCCTTAAAGACTCAATCCAATAAGATAACTTCAAAGGGAAAACTCAAACCATTACAAGAGAGTAGAGGGGGAGAAACATCATAAGATCCAACTATAATAGCAAAGCTCGCGATACATCAAGATCATGCCAAATCAAGAACACGAGAGAGAGAGAGATCAAACACATAGCTACTGGTACATACCCTCAGCCCCGAGGGTGAACTACTCCCTCCTCGTCATGGAGAGCGTCGGGATGATGAAGATGGCCACCGGTAAAGGATCCCCCCTCCGGCAAGGTGCCGGAACGGGTTCCCGAGAGGTTTTTGGTGGCTACAGAGGCTTGCAGCGACGGAACTCCCGATCTGTTGTGCTCCCCGAAGGTTTTAGGGTATATGGACTTATATAGGCGACATAAGTTGGTCAGGAGAGCCACAAGGGTGGAGGGCGCGCCCCCCTGCCTCGTGGCCTCCTCAAAGCTTCCCTGACTTCAGCTCCATGTCTCTTGGATCACGTTCGTTCCAAAAATCACGCTCCCGAAGGTTTCATTCCGTTTGGACTCCGTTTGATATTCCTTTTCTTTGAAACATTAAAATAGGCAAGAAAACATCAATATGTGCTGGGCCTCCGGTTAATAGGTTAGTCCCAAAAAATAATATAAAAGTGCTTAGTAAAGCCCATAAACATTCAAAACGGATAATATAATAGCATGAATGCTTCATAAATTATAGATACGTTGGAGACGTATCAGCATCCCCAAGCTCAATTCCTGCTCGTCCTCGAGTAGGTAAATGATAAAAGAAAGAATTTATGAAGTATGAATGCTAGCAGGTGCACAAGTTTGATCAATGATAATTTCAATCACCTTTTCTAGGATGATTATATATCATAACAGTAGTTCATCTCATAAAACTTCTCAAGATCAAGTAACAAGCTATTCACATGTTAAAGCATAAACCATAAACTTTCTTGAAAACTAGCAAACTTCATTCTCAGTCATCAAACAATTACAATTCATCTTATTTTCAGGAAGGGTCTATGTCAGAGCTTTGATTTAGAAAACTCCACATACTCAACTATCATATAGTCTTCCATGATTGCTACCACTCAAAGCATATTCTTAGAACAAATAGCATCCATCGAACACAGAGAAAGATAGGGGCTTAGTGTTTCGCCTCCCAACTCACTTATCATATAGATAATTGTCAACAATAATAAGTCATGATCAAATATATTTGCATGGCCATATATGCTTAGATCTTTCCCCAACACACGATGCTTGCCAACTAAAGAGTAGGTAGGAATGAGAAGGAATACTACCGACTCTTGCATAAAAGTAAAAGATAGGCCCTTCGCAGAGGGAAGTAGGGATTTGCAGAGGTGCCAGAGCTCGATTTTGAAATAGAGATGAAAATAATTTTGAGAGGTATGCTTTCATTGTCAACATAACAACCAAGAGTTCCCAATATCCTCCATACTACATACATTACAGGCGGTTCCCAAACAGAATGGTAAAGTTTTTACTCCCCCTCCACCAACAATCATCAATCCATGGCTTGCCCGAAACAACGGGTGCCTCCAACTAACATCAATCCTGGGGGAGTTTTGTTTGCAGTTATTTTTGATTTGATTTTGATCTTTTGATCAAGGGACTGGGCATCCCGATTACCAGCAATTTTCCTCATGAATGATGAGCGGAGTCCACTCATCGTGAGAATAACCCACCTAGCATGGAAGATACTGACAGCCCCTAGTCGCTACATGAGCGATTCGGGCATCCAAAACAAATTATTATTTGAAGGTTTAGAGTTTGGCACATGCAAATTTACTTGGAACGGCAGGTAAATACTGCATATAGGTAGGTATGGTGGACACTCATGGAATAAACTTGGTTCAAGGAATTTGGATGCACAAGTAGTATTCCCGCTTAGTACAAATATTTTGGCTAGCAAAGGATTCTAAAAAGCAAGCACCACATGTTGAAGGATCTATAACAATATAACTTCTATACAAATACACCCAAGCATAACTCATTACATTGTCTTCCTTGTCCAACTTCAACTAATTTGATCAGGTTTGAAAATAATTAATGGGGCTCACAATCATAGAAGATGTCTAAGATAGTATATCTATATGTGAAATTTCTCTTCCTTCAATATTCTTCAACTAATGTTCAAGTGACCAATACAATGCTTGCTAACCTTCAATAACTTTACTACCTCTACTTCTTAGATGTGAAGTCATTACTTCCAACGGGGTAAGCATATGAAACATATATAATTTCAGATTTATGACATTCAACTCATTCAACCATTTACTCATAGGATATAAGTGAAGCGCACGAGTAAATGACAAAATACTCCAAAAAGATATAAGTGAAGATCAATGAGTAGTTAAATAATTATGTAACTATGTGAAGACTCTCTCTCATTTAAGAATTTCAGATCTTGGTATTTTATTCAAACAGCAAGCAAAATAAAATAAAACAACATGACACTCCAAGAAAAACACATATCATGTGGTGAATAAAAATATAGCTCCAAGTAAAGTTATCGATAGACGAAGACGTAAGAGGGGATGCCATCCGGGGCATCCCCAAGCTTAGGCTCTTGGTTGTCCTTGAATATTACCTTGGGGTGCCTTGGGAATCCCCAAGCTTAGGCTCTTTCCGCTCCTTATTCCATAGTCCTCGAATCTTTACCCAAAACTTGAAAACTTCACAACACAAAACTCAACAGAAAACTCGTAAGCTCCGTTAGTATAAGAAAATAAAGCCACCACTTAGGTACTGTAATGAACTCATTATAAATTCATAATGGTGTAATATCTATTGTATTCCAACTTATTTATGGTTCATATCCTCCGATACTACTCATAGATTCATCAAAATAAGCAAACAACACAAAGAAAACACAATCTGTCAAAAATAGAACAGTTTGTAGTAATTTGCATCAAACGTATACTTCTAGAACTCCAAAAATCCTACAAAATTAGGAAGTTCTAAGAAATTTGTTTACCAATCCATATAAAAAAGAATCAGATCAGAAGAACGTTTCTGTGAATTAGCAAAACTAATTTACTGGGTGCAAAAGTTTCTAATTTTCAGCAGGATCAACACAACTATCACTGTAAGCTATCATAAAGGTCTTACTTGGCACTTTATTGAAATAAAAGCTATAAAACATGATTACTACAATAGCATAATCATGTGAGCAGGCAAAAACAGTAAGGATAAATATTGGGTTGTCTCCCAACAAGCGCTTTTCTTTAATGCCTTTCTAGCTAGGCATGATGACAATGATGCTCACATAAAAGATAAGAATTGAAACATAACGGGAGAATCATGAAGCATATGACTAGCACATTTAAACCTAACCGGCTTCCTATGCATAGGGATTTTGTGAGCAAACAACTTATGGGAACAATAATCAACTAGCATAGGAAGGCAGAACAAGCATAACTTCAAAACTTTAAGCACATAGAGAGGCAACTTGATATTATTGCAATTCCTACAAGCATATGTTCCTCCCTCATAATAATTTTCAGTAGCATCATGAATGAATTAAGGACAGTATAACCGAGCCTAAACTGAGCCCTCTCACACACTTAGAAATTTTGGCCGTCAGATTTTAGTTATCGATCATCTGTGGCCGTCCGATTGCTAAGGAATCTCGTGGTTTCCCGCTAAGTGGGCTGGCTGTCCTGCGAGCAGCTACTCGGGTGGCCGAATCATAGCATTCTGGTTCATTGGGACCTACACCCGCAAGAAGCCCACATAGTCCTCTATTTCATTTGAAGCAGTGCCTTGCGATATCCCGAAAAGAAAAAAAATGCCACGCCTCGTGAACCCTAATGGAGGAGATGATGATGGTTGATGGCGTGGCGGCGGCGCCTTCCCCAACGACAACGGCAAGCCACCACATTCTCGGCGATCTGGATAAGAGATGGCGAACAATCACGTTCTCGGCGATCTGGATGAGCACCATGGTAACGGCGCTTCCCCCTCCCCCGATCTTGAACTCAAGCGGCAGAGTCCACCACGACTTGCGGCACTGCTGGTAGAACCGGCGTCCCCAGGCGAGGAATAGGGCCGTCATGCTTCCACCCTCCCATCACGTTGTTGTTTTATCTTCAGGTATCGTTCGATTTCGTCGCCATCCATCGCACTCAGATGCTCTCAGATCCGTTATTCTCTTCTGGGGAAAAGAGAAGAAAGCGTGAAGGTTGATCTCTAATATTTGAACATATGGCTTTTGGTCAAATGATCTTCTATATGTCTTTAACGCCAGAAAAGCGAAGGCCGACCACTCTTCACTTCAACTGCAGCATCCATGGATCCTGGATAGATTAGCATGTCTCCTGGTGATTCCTTTTGCTCCTTCCTTTCACGTGCTCAAGTACATCTTAGGCTCTTCTCCTCGTATTTTGTTATTTCTGACCAGTATATTGGGCAAATATGCAAAAGCCCTTCGGATGAAACAAATCATGCACTGGAAAGTGATTGCCCACGTGCCACCACAGACCTAATTATGGACAACATCATAGAGCCAGATGACGCAAAGTACACGATTACAGGCTTGCGACCACTTCACAAACAGCTTCCTTGAAAGATTCCTAAGAAATATCATTATGTTAGGTGAAGCAAATGAACCACATTAATTGTCAGTTTCCTACAAATCAAAATATCAGCATCAGCCGTTTCAGTGGAGTAATCAAAAATCGTTTTAGTCCAGTACACCGAGCCTATTCCAGCAACAAAACAAGTAAAAATACTTGCAGGGCTACAAAGCTTGCACACGCAGTTTTGTTGGATTCCACTGTTGGCACTTTTACAATGGATTTGGGGCATTTGAATGCATATGGAATATAAAATTTGGTACTATAATGTGTGCGTTCAAATCATATATCTCCTTTCAATGTGCTAAACAATCCGCTTCATGATAACTTTCCAAGAGATGAACTCAAATGCGCATTATCTCTGCTGACATAAGGTGACACCTCTTGGTAGCGGGTTACTTGTCACCGTCAGCTTTCTTCGCAGTACAGTTTGGGTATATGGTAATAATAACTTGCCATGTGCTATTACGCTAATAAATAGTTTCTCATTTTACATTGGTTATGCTTTCTTGGTCGCCACCTCAATTTGAGAGATGCATCGTTACAAATTGACATTAATATTTTCTCGTACAAATTTGCACTCCTCTAGCTCCACATTTATTGTCACTTTTGTCGGTTTTGCAGTCCGTTTACTTCTAAACACGGTAATCTCTCAATACGGAACGAATGCGAGTATGGCAGGTTGCGTCCGAACTTTGTATGACAGAGGATTGAATGGTATTGTCCAGTTCTGCTCTACGCACAGACGGCTTAATGTGATGTGTTGTACAAGAGAATTTGCCATGTGTATAACATTATTCCTCGCAAAATTCACGTCTTTGGTTTATACCGTAATATGACAGCTGCCTCAAACAAATCATGCAAGAGTTTGTGAGTTTATACTATTTGACTACAAATGTTACATGAATGTCAGCTATGTCAACATCAAGGTTAGCTACTCTCCTTCGTGTAACATGAATTCTTATTGAAAAATTTACATCTATGTCCAGAAATTTATTGTTCATTCATTTTGGTTATCTTCAAGTCTGCTGCGAACAAACATAAAATTCTGATTATTTTTTTATCATGAATTCAATACTGAAATATACTTATTGTATGTGATGACCCCTATGGTAGTTTAGTCTACTCATGGAGTCATGGTAAATATTTTATCATAAGCTTCAGCAGCTCATTTTGGTGATCTTCAAATCTGCTAATTTTTTTATCATGAATTCAATACTGAAAGATACTTATTGTATGTGATGACCCTGTGTGGTAGTTAAGTCTACTCATGGAGTCATGGTAAATATTTTACCATAAGCTTCAGCAGCTACCCTAATTTTAACCATTATTTATGTTTTCATATATTCCTTGGCCCCACTTGTGTAAGACCGATATTTTTGGTCAATAAGCAATAAATCAGTGTACACAAGAATTGACCGAACAACTGAATGTGTGTAGTATGCTAATTTGAGTCATTTCCAGGTTATGTGTATGATAGTAAATTGTAATGCAATTCTCTGTGATGTGTTGTTAGATGTGGTGTTGGAAATTTGCAAATATGTAAATACTAAATTTCCTCTTTGTCTTTAAGATTGCCTATTGCAGAATATGTGGTCAAATCGTCATCCCCACTCTATTCAGAAGTTTGCAGTCACCGAGTTCGTTGATGTAAGGCAGGCTAGAGTTTACGTAGTGTGGTCGATTTCCCTATTTCTGAAATAACAATGGTAATTTCAGGCTTAGTCAACAACATGTCAGAAGTAGCACTTAGATGGTGTAGCAATACTTGCTCAAAGAGCCAGACTGGAAAGCCATATTTTCAAGTGACAAGCACACATATGGAAGGAAGTCAAGCACAAATAAGGAAGGAACAAAAGATCCACATACTCTGTAGACATGTTTTGAAGGTACAACCATAGGTCACGGAAGTAGTGCTATTGGTGGTTGCAAAATCCATGTGATGTTGATGAAAGCTTTTCAATCTTCTTGCTCTATATGTCTAATCATACGCTGGCAAATTGATAGATGTATGCTAGATTAACATTTTTTTATTTGTGCCTACCTATGTATGTGCAAAAATGATGATACTCTGGAAATGTGAGAACAAGAGCTTGATATGAGACAATCCTCACTCATACTATAGTTCATTTATGAGAACGTAAATTTGGCTTTTTACTTTGTTCCTGTCGACATATGCTATCTCATAAGCATGCCTGCAAAATTGAGATGAAAAAAATATGGCTTCAATGAAAATAGAATTATCTACCAACTCAGCAATCAATTTTCTATATATTTGGAAAACTTCGTGTCCTTGTATAGTCAAAATGGACGAGCGCAGCAACGCGCGCCTCTAATGATCTAGTTCAACAATATAACCAACACCTAAAGCATTCTTTTCATGATCTACTAGCATAGAAAATTTACTACTCTCCACATAAGCAAAATTCTTCTCATTCGGAATAGTGGGAGTATCATAAGAGACTCTAATACTATAAATTGTTTCCACATTAAAAGAGTAATGTTCAGAAAAAGGGTAATCATAATCATGACAAGTTTTATAAATATAATCATCACTACTTTTTATATCATAAGTTTCATCACAATAATCATCATAAGTAGCAACTTTGTTCTCATCATAATCAATTGAAACCTCTTCCAAGATAGTGGAATCATCACTAAATAAAGTTGACACTCTTCCAAATCCACTTTCATAAATATTATAAGATTCAACATCCTCCAAAATAGTGGGATCATTACTTCCTAGAGTTGACACTCTTCCAAACCCACTTTCATCAATATAATCATCATAGGTAAGAGGCATGCTATCATCATAACAACTTTGCATATCAAAACTTGGGAGGCTAAAAATATCATCTTCATTAAATGTAGCATCCCCAAGCTTGGGACAAACATTAATTTCAGCAAATATATTATCAAATATGTCATCCTCATCAAACATAGCTTCCCCAAACTTGGGCCTTTTCATATCATAAGCATAATCACTCTCATCATTAATAGTATGGATAACACCAATAGTATAGCAATTATCATCATCACAATGAGTAGTAGGAGCAACATCATTTGGGAGGGATACCTTTTTACCTTTACTTCTCCGTCTTTTCTTTTTCTTCTTCACATCATGTGTGGGTTTATCCCTCTTTTTTGAGCTCCTTATTGATGATATTGGTTGAATAGAAAGCTCCTCCTCGTTGCCTGATTCATCATAAGAAATAATAGGAGGATATTGGGAAGTCTCTTCCCTTTCATTAGTATTCTCTTCATATTCTATTTGCTTTCTTTTCTTTATGTAATTGGCAATATAAGAATTTTCAATGCAATTCACCGCACAATACATATAAATCTTCTCTAGATCAAAATCAAGAAACCTCTTAAGGGCAAATTCTGGAATATTCTTAGTTGCACGTTTCAATTCTTCATAACCCAAAAGCAAACTAAGTTCATTATGATGTGCAAGGGAAATCAAGTCATCACAATTTTTGGACACGATTCGATCATGAAACAATTTGCATTGGAGATTTAAATGACCATGTTCATTGCAAAGTTCACAAGGATCGCGAAAAATATTGAGTTTTTCAGCACAGACATCAAGACTTTCTTGCAACAATTTAGTTTCTAAATGCTTATGCCTCTTGCAATATCTATTTTCCCTATTTGGTGTGTACTTGCAAACGCAATGTACTCCACAAAAATCGACATGGTTATAGAAGACATTTTCATCATAACTAGTGCAATCATCATTACAAGTGCAATCATCATTAGTACTATGAATATTCAAAGAGTTCATACTAACAACATTGCAATCATGCTCATCATACAAAGATCTAGTACCAAACATTTTAATTCATTCTTATTCTAGCAATTGAGCACAATTGTCCTTTCCATCATTCTCACGAAAGATATTAAAAAATATGAAGCGTATGAGGCAAACTCAATTCCATTTTTTGTAGTTTTCTTATATACTAAACTAGTGATAAAACAAGAAACAAAAAGATTCGATTGCAAGATCTAAAGATATACCTTCAAGCACTCACCTCCCCGGCAACGGCGCTAGAAAAGAGCTTGATGTCTACTACACAACCTTCTTCTTGTAGACGTTGTTGGGCCTCCACGTGCAGAGGTTTGTAGGACAGTAGCAAATTTCCCTCAAGTGGATGACCTAAGGTTTATCAATCCGTGGGAGGCGTAGGATGAAGATAGTCTCTCTCAAGCAACCCTGCAACCAAATAACAAAGAGTCCCTTGTGTCCCCAACACACCCAATACAATGGTAAATTGTATAGGTGCACTAGTTCAGCGAAGAGATGGTTGAAAGATCGTGGATGTCGCCTAGAGGGGGGGTGAATAGGCGTTTTAAAATATTTACGGTTTAGGCTTGAACAAATGCGGAATAAACCTAACGGTTAATTTGTCAAGCACAAAACCTACAACAACTAGGCTCACCTATGTGCACCAACAACTTATGCTAAGCAAGATAAGCAACTATGTGATAGCAAGATATATGACAAGAACAATATGACTATCACAAAGTAAAGTGCATAAGTAAAGGGCTCGGGTAAGAGATAACCGAGGCACGCGGAGACGACGATGTATCCCGAAGTTCACACCCTTGCGGATGCTAATCTCCGTTTGGAGCGGTGTGGAGGCACAATGCTCCCCAAGAAGCCACTAGGGCCACCGTAATCTCCTCACGCCCTCGCACAATGCAAGATGCCGTGATTCCACTAAGGGACCCTTGAGGGCGGTCACCGAACCCGTACAAATGGCAACCCTTGGGGGCGGTCATTGAACCCGTACACTTTGGCAACCCTTGGGGGCGGTCACCGGTACCCGTCAAATTGCTCGGGGCGATCTCCACAACCTAATTGGAGACCCCGACGCTTGCCCGGAGCTTTACACCACAATGATTAAGCTCCGAACACCACCAACCATCTAGGGCGCACAAGCACCCAAGAGGAACAAGCTCAAGGGTACCAAGCACCCAAGAGTAATAAGCTTCTCAACTTGTAACTTCCACATATCACCGTGGAGAACTCAAACCGATGCACCAAATGCAATGGCAAGGGCACACGGAGTGCCCAAGTCCTTCTCTCTCAAATCCCACCGAAGCAACTAATGCTAGGGAGGAAAATGAGAGGAAGAACAAGAAGGAGAACACCAAGAACTCCAAGAACTAGATCCAAGGGGTTCCCCTCACATAGAGGAGAAAGTGATTGGTGGAAATGTGGATCTAGATCTCCTCTCTCTCTTCCCTCAAAAACTAGCAAGAATCCATGGAGGGATTGAGAGTTAACAAGCTCGAAGAAGGTCAACGATGGGGGAAGAACACAAGCTCAAAGGATTGGGTTCAATGGGGAAGAAGACCCCCTTTTATAGGTGGAGAAAAATCCAACCGTTATGCTCACAGCCCGCACAGAGCGGTACTACCGCTCCAAGGAGCGGTACTACCGCTAGGGCAGTAGAACCCCTTTGAAAAACAACAACGTGGAGGCAAAAGGCTAGTAGAACCGCCAGAGCGGTACTACCGCTCGTCCTCACGGTACTACTGCTCGACCTCACGGTACTACCCTATATATTGAGTTAAAGAAAGAAAGCAAGCCAAATAAAATACATGAAGTAAACATGCATGCTCAAGACTTTCAAAACCCGAAACCAAAAGACAAAGAAATGCCAAGTGAAAAGGATACCAAATGGAGAAATCATCACTTGGAAGATATCATTAAAGATACATCAAGGAATGAGATATCCATTGATACACACTAAACTAAAGATGTCAAACTCCCAAAGAGAGGATTGTTCCAAACAAACCAAGCTCTCAACAAAGTTTCATGATGGCACAAAGTACCAAAAAGAAATGGCTTGTCTTCCACCAAAACACACTTGATAAGGATCACAAGAAGAGTGTTAGAAAATAGGATAGCTCCCCCACGAGTTGTGCATTATATAGGATTTGCATTTGAATACAAAATGCACAAGGTGGGATCACCACTTTCACTATATCTAAAAAACACTAGACAAGAACAAAAAATAAACAAGATCCAAAGTGGTAGGGAAGACAACGGGAGTTGACACAAACCTTGGCAAGAGAAAAGGCAAATAAAGACAAACCAAAGTAAAGATGATCAACAAATTCTACCACACATAAGTGACTACCAATTGTCAAAGACAAGAAGTATTTGAAAATAAATCCCGGTGGTAGATAACAAGGACATCCAACATCATCTTCACAACAAACACAAGCAAATTGCCACTTGTAGAGCTAACATGTCACCTAGGAACAATATAATTTACAATATCAATTCTAGGAGACACTATCTCAAATGTACACATTTTCTAGGCTTGTAATAAGCACATAGCATATTACTCCCCCATAATGTGATACCAATAAGAACCTAACAAGAGGCAATAAGAGGATCCAACACGAGATAATCAATGGAATTTTTAGAATTTGAATTTCTCATGAGAGATATATCACCTAGCGACTAGATAATCTTGTAATATCAATACTAGATGGTATTCCTCATGTACACACATTTATAGGATTGTGAGGTGCACAAAGCACATCACTCCCCCAAAATGGGATGTTCCATTAATCTCTCTCACGAGCCAACTAGGATACACACAAGAAGCAAAAAGGCTCAACGCACGACACCCACGTACATGATGTGCAAACCAACACACACATACTTGATTGCTCAAGATAAGCAAGTTGGAAGCACAACATATACAAACACATGCAAGGAACAAAACCAACACATGCATGGGGGAAAGTAACTTCCAATGTAAACAATTTAAGTACAAGTTACCGCAAGGAGGCACATTGGATATAAGATAGAAACTTGATAATCCAATTGACTTGGCTTGAGACAATAAGAATGATGAAGTCCCCTTAATTCTTCATAATGTAGCCAAGTCTCCAATGCCCTCCAACAACACCTATTGATCAAGTTTTAGCTTGTTGGTCCCCAACCAAGTTGGGTCCTAAGAGGTTAGTCACAATAGGCTTGGCAACCCAAATGGTTCTTTTCTTGACACCACTTTGAGTACCAACAAACTTGGCAAACACATTGCCAACCTTATCCTTCCCAAGAGAATAGATATCATCAATAATAATTGGGTTGGATAAGTTACCACTAGTGCATGAAGAAGCGAGGTTACCTTTCTCACGACATAAGTAGCAATGTCTACTCTTCATTTTCTTTTCACTTGATTTCTCAACAAGAGAGGCATTAACTTGAGTCTTCTTGGGAAGTGGCCTTTCTTCAACTTGAGGTTGAGCATGAGATTGAACTTGTGGCCTCTTCCCTTGTTGCTTGTTACCAATGGCATTCTTTTTCAATGGGCAATATCTAACATGATGTCCTTCAATTTTGCACTTGAAGCAAATAATCTTGGCCGAATTCTTGACTTGTTTTTGGCCCTTCTTTTTGTTCATCTTGGACTTCTTCTTCTTATTGGAGTTGAATCCAAGTCCACCTTTGTCATTGGGGGATTTTTGCACACGCAAGATATTGTTGAGTGTGGATTTCCCTTCATGACTCTTTTCCAAGTCTTTCTTCAAAGAAGTGACTTGGGCCTTGAGCTCTTTGATTTCCTCTACATGGTTAGTTTCAACACAAGTACTAGAGGAAGTATAACCTTCATCATTAGAGAAACAAGGCAAGGAAATCAATTCATCACAAGATGTACCAATGTTATGCATAGACGAATTACGATGACTAGCACAAGGCAATATAGCATTTTGACTAAAAGTGGTGCTAATGTCCACATGAGGCTCACTAGATGTTACCTTAGCAATCATGGCCTCATGAGCTATCTTTAGCACACTATGGGATACTAGAAGATCATCATGAGAGCTTGAGAGCTTTTCATGACTTTCTTCTAATTTCCCATAATTTCTAGATAGCACCTCAAGTTGAGCCCGTAGCTCTACATTCTCCTTCAAAATGGATGCTTACAAGTAATAGAGTTAGTAGCACAAGCATCATCATTTACAACAATAGGAGAAGACAACTTGGCAAGCTCTTTTAAATAAGATGCTTCAAGTTGGGCTTGAGACTCGGTGAGTTTGATGAGCTCACCCTTGATGACCCTTGAGCCATTTTCGAGGTGCTCAAAATCCTCAAGGAGTCTAGCATGAGAAACTTCAAGCTTAGCATTTTTAGTTTTGAAATCATTGGCCACCTCAAGAGCTCTATCATGAGATTCCCTCACTCTAGATAGTTCTACAGCAAAAGTCTCCTCAAGAGATTCAGAGGTGGTTTGTTCATGTTCAAGAGCTTGAGATAGCTCCGCGATCTCATTTGCATAATCACGCCCATGAGCTTCCATTTTCTCAATGTTGACCTCATGCTCCTCTAGATGAGATTCCAACTCCTCAATGTATTTCTTGCCATCAATGGCAATGGACATTATTTCCATGAAGTTGGAACGAGCAATTTTATTTTTATGAAGAGCTTTAAAAATAATTTCCCCCTTAGTTTTTAAGGAGGCAACATTATCATTCTCTTCATCATTATCCTCATCATCATTAGAATCAACATCATCATCAAGAGACATATTGGGGTACAAAGTAGGAGATACCTTTGACGCCTTAGCCATAAGGCAAAAAGCAATAGATGATGATGTAGGATCCCTTGAGGCACCATTAAACACCACATCTTGTTCCATGGAGTGTTGGGTTTCCTCTACATTGTTAGCACAACAATTCGAGGAAATAGATGCATTTTTATCATGGCAACAAGACATAGCAAGCATATCATCATGAGATTTAGTCAAGCAATTTCTACATGATATGCAAGGACTATCAACACAAGCATGTGAAACATTTGGAGTGCTCGAAGTGTTAAAGCCCAAAGAAGGAGCATTGCAATAATATAGTGATGAAGGGTCATCCACAATAAGCATACTATCATCATTGAAATGACCAACACTACTCACCATATCATTACCTTGTGGCAAAACACATGTAGGTGAAGTAGAAGAAGTTGAGAAGACTACACGACCGGAGGTGGAGGGAGAACAATCATCCCCACAAATCTTGGACACACCATATTTATCTTGAAGCTTCGTCCACAACTCATGAGCATCTCGGAACGGCATGAGTTGAAATATAACTACATTGCTCAAAGCATCAAAAAGCACATTAGAAGCTTGAGCATTGAGATAAGAGTTTTTCTCATCCTCTAAAGATAATCTTTGGGGATCCTTTGGAGGAGAAAAACCCATATCTACAATTCGCTCTAAATTTGGGTCCATGACCCTAAAGAGATTAAGCATGCGAATTACCCAAACATCAAAATTTGTGCCATCGAAACTAAGAGTGTCAGAGAATCCTAACCCCCTAGTCGACATCTTTACTCTCTAGGCGGTTAAGCCTAACAAAGAGAGACGAGGCTCTGATACCAATTGAAAGATCGTGGATGTCGCCTAGAGGGGGGGGGGGTGAATAGGCGTTTTAAAATATTTACGGTTTAGGCTTGAACAAATGCGGAATAAACCTAACGGTTAATTTGTCAAGCACAAAACCTACAACAACTAGGCTCATCTATGTGCACCAACAACTTATGCTAAGCAAGATAAGCAACTATGTGATAGCAAGATATATGACAAGAACAATATGACTATCACAAAGTAAAGTGCATAAGTAAAGGGCTCGGGTAAGAGATAACCGAGGCACGCGGAGACGACGATGTATCCCAAAGTTCACACCCTTGCGGATGCTAATCTCCGTTTGGAGCGGTGTAGAGGCACAATGCTCCCCAAGAAGCCACTAGGGCCACCGTAATCTCCTCACGCCCTCGCACAATGCAAGATGCCGTGATTCCACTAAGGGACCCTTGAGGGCGGTCACCGAACCCGTACAAATGGCAACCCTTGGGGGCGGTCACCGAACCCGTACACTTTGGTAACCCTTGGGGGCGGTCACCGGTACCCGTCAAATTGCTCGGGGCGATCTCCACAACCTAATTGGAGACCCCGACGCTTGCCCGGAGCTTTACACCACAATGATTGAGCTCCGAACACCACCAACCGTCTAGGGCACCCAAGCACCCAAGAGGAACAAGCTCAAGGGTACCAAGCACCCAAGAGTAATACGCTTCTCAACTTGTAACTTCCACGTATCACCATGGAGAACTCAAACCGATGCACCAAATGCAATGGCAAGGGCACACAGAGTGCCCAAGTCCTTCTCTCTCAAATCCCACCGAAGCAACTAATGCTAGGGAGGAAAATGAGAGGAAGAACAAGAAGGAGAACACCAAGAAGTCCAAGAACTAGATCCAAGGGGTTCCCCTCACATAGAGGAGAAAGTGATTGGTGGAAATGTGGATCTAGATCTCCTCTCTCTTTTCCCTCAAAAACTAGCAAGAATCCATGGAGGGATTGAGAGTTAGCAAGCTCGAAGAAGGTCAACAATGGGGGAAGAACACGAGCTCAAAGGATTGGGTTCAATGGGGAAGAAGACCCCCTTTTATAGGTGGAGAAAAATCCAACCGTTATGCTCACAGCCCGCACAGAGCGGTACTACCGCTCCAAGGAGCGGTACTACCGCTAGGGCAGTAGAACCCCTTTGAAAAACAACAGCGAGGAGGCAAAAGGCCAGTAGAACCGCCAGAGCGGTACTACCGCTCGTCCTCACGGTACTACTGCTCGACCTCACGGTACTACCCTATATATTGAGTTAAAGAAAGAAAGCAAGCCAAATAAAATACATGAAGTAAACATGCATGCTCAAGAC
This sequence comes from Triticum aestivum, assembly GCF_018294505.1. NCBI lineage: Eukaryota > Viridiplantae > Streptophyta > Magnoliopsida > Poales > Poaceae > Triticum > Triticum aestivum. The sequence goes on from NC_057813.1 coordinate 552,878,849, forward strand.
TTTCAAAACCCGAAACCAAAAGACAAAGAAATGCCAAGTGAAAAGGATACCAAATGGAGAAATCATCACTTGGAAGATATCATTAAAGATACATCAAGGAATGAGATATCCATTGATACACACTAAACTAAAGATGTCAAACTCCCAAAGAGAGGATGGTTCCAAACAAACCAAGCTCTCAACAAAGTTTCATGATGGCACAAAGTACCAAAAAGAAATGGCTTGTCTTCCACCAAAACACACTTGATAAGGATCACACGAAGAGTGTTAGAAAATAGGAGAGCTCCCCCACGAGTTGTGCATTATATAGGATTTGCATTCGAATACAAAATGCACAAGGTGGGATCACCACTTTCACTATATCTAAAAAACACTAGACAAGAAAAAAAAATAAACAAGATACACAAGTGGTAGGGAAGACAACGGGAGTTGACACAAACCTTGGCAACAGAAAAGGCAAATAAAGACAAACCAAAGTAAAGATGATCAACAAATTCTACCACACATAAGTGACTACCAATTGTCAAAGACAAGAAGTATTTGAAAATAAATCCCGGTGGTAGATAACAAGGACATCCAACATCATCTTCACAACAAACACAAGCAAATTGCCACTTGTAGAGCTAACATGTCACCTAGGAACAATATAATTTACAATATCAATTCTAGGAGACACTATCTCAAATGTACACATTTTCTAGGCTTGTAATAAGCACATAGCATATTACTCCCCCATAATGTGATACCAATAAGAACCTAACAAGAGGCAATAAGAGTATCCAACACGAGATAATCAATGGAATTTTTAGAATTTGAATTTCTCATGAGAGATATATCACCTAGCGACTAGATAATCTTGTAATATCAATACTAGATGGTATTCCTCATGTACACACATTTATAGGATTGTGAGGTGCACAAAGCACACCATTCCCCCAAAATGGGATGTTCCATTAATCTCTCTCACGAGCCAACTAGGATACACACAAGAAGCAAAAAGGCTCAACGCACGACACCCACGTACATGATGTGCAAACCAACACACACATACTTGATTGCTCAAGATAAGCAAGTTGGAAGCACAACATATACAAACACATGCAAGGAACAAAACCAACACATGCATGGGGGAAAGTAACTTCCAATGTAAACAATTTAAGTATAAGTTACCGCAAGGAGGCACATTGGATATAAGATAGAAACTTGATAATCCAATTGACTTGGCTTGAGACAATAAGAATGATGAAGTCCCCTTAATTCTTCATAATGTAGCCAAGTCTCCAATGCCCTCCAGCAACACCTATTGATCAAGTTTGAGCTTGTTGGTCCCCAACCAAGTTGGGTCCTAAGAGGTTAGTCACAATAGGCTTGGCAACCCAAATGGTTCTTTTCTTGACACCACTTTGAGTACCAACAAACTTGGCAAACACATTGCCAACCTTATCCTTCCCAAGAGAATAGATATCATCAATAATAATTGGGTTGGATAAGTTACCACTAGTGCATGAAGAAGCGAGGTGACCTTTCTCACGACATAAGTAGCAACGTCTACTCTTCATTTTCTTTTCACTTGATTTCTCAACAAGAAAGGCATTAACTTGAGTCTTCTTGGGAAGTGGCCTTTCTTCAACTTGAGGTTGAGCATGAGATTAAACTTGTGGCCTCTTCCCTTGTTGCTTGTTACAAATTGCATTCTTCTTCAATGGGCAATATCTAACATGATGCCCTTCAATTTTACACTTGAAGCAAATAATCTTGGCCGAATTCTTGACTTGTTTTTGGCCCTTCTTTTTGGTCATCTTGGACTTCTTCTTCTTATTGGAGTTGAATCCAAGTCCACCTTTGTCATTGGGGGATTTTTGCACACTCAAGATATTGTTGAGTGTGGATTTCCCTTCATGACTCTTTTCCAAGTCTTTCTTCAAAGAAGTGACTTGGGCCTTGAGCTCTTTGATTTCTTCTACATGGTTAGTCTCAACACAAGTACATCATAAGATCCTTAAAGACTCAATCCAATAAGATAACTTCAAAGGGAAAACTCAATCCATTACAAGAGAGTAGAGGGGAAGAAACATCATAAGATCCAACTATAATAGCAAAGCTCGCGATACATCAAGATCGTGCCAAATCAATAACACGAGAGAGAGAGAGAGAGAGAGAGAGATCAAACACATAGCTACTGGTACATGCCCTCAGCCCCAAGGGTGAACTACTCCCTCCTCGTCATGGAGAGCACCGGGATGATGAAGATGGCCACCGGCCGTAAGGGATCCCCCCTCCGGCAAGGTGCCGGAACGGGCCCCCGAGAGGTTTTTGGTGGCTACAGAGGCTTGTGGCGGCGGAACTCCCGATCTATTGTGCTCCCCGAAGGTTTTAGGGTATATGGACTTATATAGGTGAAAGAAGTCGGTCAGGGGAGGCACGAGGGGCCCACGAGGGTGGAGTGCGCGCCCAGGGGGGTGGGCGCACCCCCTGCCTTGTGGCCTCCTCGAAGCTTCCATGACTTCAGCTCCACGTCTCCTGGATCACGTTCGTTCCAAAAATCACGCTCCCGAAGGTTTCATTCCGTTTGGACTCCGTTTGATATTCCTTTTCTTCGAAACACTGAAATAGGCAAGAAAACAACAATATGGGTTGGGCCTCCGGTTAATAGGTTAGTCCCAAAAAATAATATAAAAGTGCTTAGTAAATCCCATTAACATTCAAAACAGATAATATAATATCATGAATGCTTCATAAATTATAGATACGTTGGAGACGTATCAAGAGCCCCTCCAAGATTGAATATGTCTCTCTGTCTCTCTCTGTTTCTGTGCTCCCTGATTCTGCCCTGGCACCGTTTCTTTTATATCCGGAGATCCGTAACTCCGATTGGATTTAAATCTTCGCCACCATTTTTTCCCCAAAAATTAGCTTTCTTGCGGCAAAAGAATAGCAGCAACCGCCTTACGAGGGCCCCACGAGGGTCAGGGACGCGCCCAGGGAAGGCAGGCGCTCCCCCTACCTCGTGGCCACCTCGGGCACCGTCTCGCGTTGATTCTTCCTCCCATATTTCCCAAATATTCTTCGTCCGTTTTTATCCCGTTTGGACTCCGTTTGATATGGGGTTTCTGCGAAACATAAAACATGCAACAAACAGGAACTGGCACTGGGCACTGGATCAATATGTTAGTCCCAAAATAGTATAAAAAGTTGCCAAAAGTATATGAAAGTTGAATAATATTGGCATGGAACAATCAAAAATTATAGATACGACGGAGACATATCACACACCAAAGCAGGAGGTGTTGGATGCTTTCCTCGTGCTGGTTACAGAAGGGGAAGGCATCTTGGTGCGAGAGCCCTCTCCTGGCAAGTCTATCCGAAGTCTAGCATCTATCTTTGAGTGTGAGCCAAGTGAAGAAGCAACATTGTAGCGGGGCATTAGATTTCCAGGTGAATTCTGCCGCTGGTGCCATCTCCCTTCCCCACAACCTTGCCGCGTAAGCTGAGCGGGCTGAGAACTGGCCGTCCTTCTCCCAAGCCCATCTAATCTGGTCCCCAATATCCGGTGAGGGTAACCTGCTGCACCACTTCCCAAACCAGGAAGTATTCCTGAAGGAGATCAAACTCCAAGTTTGGTCCAACATCCCAAGCCCATCAGGCCTCAAGTCCATCCTTTACCGCTTTGCTCACCCTAGTCCTTGTATGGACACGGTCATAGATCCTGGATGCCAACTCTTGCAATCGCCAACCAGAAATCCACCTGTCTTCCTAGAATAGTGTTGTCTCGTCGTCACTAACGGTTGTGTGCGCGGCCATCTGAATAGGTCCAAGGACTCCTCCGGTACCTTCCACGTGAATTCATTCCATGGTCGCGAAGTGTCCGAGCGGTGCAACCATGGCCATCTCGCCTGGAGAGCAACATTGAGCCATTTGAGGTTCGGCACGCCTAAACCTCGTGCGAGCAGACCACCTCCCAAGCAACCGCACAAGCTCCACCTCGTGTTTGGGCTTTGCCACACCAAAGGAAGCCCCTACAAATCTTGATCATCGCAGCAATAGTCTTTGACGGCATGTCCAACGCGAGCATGGAGTGAATCGGAATGGCATGTAGAACAGGCAGCACAAGAAGCAGGCGCAAACTCCCTGCATGAGAGCATCTCTAGCAGACCCCGCATTCCGCCGACCCGCATTTCACGTTTGTAGTTCGTGGAAAACTGTTTTGCAGGCCGGCACGAACGGCCGCAGAGGCAGACCCCGCAAAGCTGGCCCGTATCCTGTTTTATGGGTCGGGGCTTTGCGGGGTCTGCCTCTGCGGTCACCCCCCCCCCCCCCCCCCGCGGTCCGCAAAATGTAAATTTGCACCTCAATTTGTATTTCTTTGCATTTTCAACCACATTGGATACATAGGACATCACCAAATCTTTGCTAGAATAGCAAGACCAAAGAAAACAAGAACCACAAGTATGCATTTTAGAAGATTTTCAACTTCCATAACTGCTCCCACTAGTTGAAGTATCTTCTCCATGCACTCATTGTTGATCTGCGGATTCTTGATCTTGCATTCTTCATTCTTCTTCTTTGGTTCTAAGAAAGAAGTAGACGTTGCTTCCCCTCTAGTTGCACATGCATGCGCTTCATTGCCTTCGATTGTACTTAGGAGTGCACGAGCGTCTATCGGTTTTCTTTACATCAATAAATCAATGTATTCGCCTTCCCAAAACTAAAATGAGAATCCATCTTCCTACACGCATGATGATGTTTGAAATGAGCTAATGCAAGTGAACCAAAGAATGAGCCATCGAAATGAGCCGAATGAAAACAGCACGTACCCTGTCGTTTTCGCATTTGAAGAACACCCATCTGGGGTGCTTCGGTGTGCCCGAAGTCAGCCGTAGCATTGTCCGCGCGCAGTCGTCGCACTGTATGAGCCTCATCGCACAGAGCCTCTGCGAGAGGGCCGAGCCCGACGGACAGCTGGCCGAATCCATGCCGGCACACCGTCGGCGGCAACGACAGGACGAACCCGCACCTGCATGCGGCAATGCGCCTTTGCCGGGGCTGCGCGAGGTGCTCCTCGACCATTCCATCACTTGGCGCAGCCGGCGGCGGCCAGGAAAGCCAAATCGGGCCACCCGTGATGAAGGGCCGCAGATCCGCAAGTTCCCGGACCGCCGACGCAGGAGGAGAGGGAGGGGGGAGGGCAACCTCGTGCGTGTGCCGGCCTTTCGGCGTGCTCCCACCGGCTACTTTCGTCGGAATCTTGGGCGGCGGCGGGGCGAGGGGGAGAGGTGGTTGGTGGGGAAAAGCGCAGGCTGAAATATTCTCCCCATCAATCGCTCCCGCTATATGCAGGGCACCGACACGCCGGGGAGGGGGAAGGGGGGACCCGCGTATTCGCGGGTTGGGGTAAAGTTTTTGCCGCCCCCCTTAAAAATTTTTACGGGCCAGCCGCGTTTGCGGGGTCTGTTCGCGCGGGATTTTTTACGTCGACCCATATTTTAACGGTTATTATGCATGTAGGGCACTTTTGCGGGGTCGGCTAGAGTTGCTCTAAGTCCTGGCCACGGAACCTCGGTGCTGAAGTTGCGCCGAACAAAAGAATCTGCACCTCACGGTTGTATTCGCTTCTGTTGCAGGCACGCTCTTCCTCCGGCCAACCGTAAATTCCAGCGACCCAACATCCTGTTGACGAAAAAGGCCTCTGGTCATTCAAACAAATGCTTCGCTGTCCTTCGAGACTCTCTCTCCATTTGCCATTTGGCAATCCGGGCACTTCTCGTCACAAATTGTCGCAGCTCCCGAGCTCCGTGACCACTTTGACGTTGATCTGCTCACGCCATGGGGTTCGGCCAACAGTGCGTGCGTGCTGTCCGCGGCAGAAAGGGACTTAGCTGACGACACTACGTTTTTCAAATATAAGTTACTTGAATGAATTTCCTATTTCACGGGGCACCAGAATTTTTGATTTTTACGGTGAGTGCTGCCTGCACTGTCGTATACAATGTGTCGCCCTCTTGAAAGTTGAAACGTGGATGTGTTTTTTTAACACCGTACAAAGAAAAGCGCTCATACATATGTATATACAATCACCTCTATAGGCGCAAGTTTGCACACCCTGTTATTATAAGCATCTTCTAGAGACTGAGCCGCCACATTATCTTTAGATGACGAAATCGTCACAGGTGTCTTCGTGATCGATGGGAACGTCTCCTTTCACTAAACGCACATCACCAAAAATATGAAATAAATTCAAAAAACGAGCACAAATGTCAAGCTTAAGACTTAAACTCTATGAAACGATAATACTGTGCTCCTAACTATCCAATTGTCCAACCATAAATTAGTTCGCAAAACATGTACGAGATCATGACTCGTGTCATATGGGCAAAGCTCAGGCACCAACCTGTGTCCCTGTGCGTGGCCATGATTACTTACACAACAGCATTGTGCTCATCACACGAATCAACCTGTGGTTGAGTTGGTTAGGTGGACAGTGATATCCCCAACCCATCAGGGTTCCTATCGACGACGAGGCGCCTACGATGACTTCGTAAATCTCAAGATGATATGCCGGCTCAGTCTCTCAGAGGTGCTCATAGGGGTAGGGTGTGCGTGTGTGCGTTCATAATGATGAGTGTATGCGCGTGTATATGAGCGCTTGTGTCTGTACTGATGTTCAAAAGAAAACATTGTGCTGACTGATGCTAAAAAAACACATTGTGCTGATCACACGACCAAACGAACCGTCCACAGTCGTTTCTGTCGCAGGGGCCACGTGCTGGCCGTGTCGATGCCTCGTCGGCGGCAATACATTTTCCTTTTCAAAGCAGGCTTCGAAATCTTTGGATCGCCGAAATGATTTCGCGAGGATCTGCATCTCGTCGCGCGGGACGCGGCGTGGATCCGATCGGATCCAGGCTGACTCGACGTGAGCGGGATATCCCGTGCCGGCGGCGGCGGCCATCGGGCCATGTGCGCACATGCCGCCTGCAGATTTGAGTCGGACGGAGTTCAGGAGCGGGACGACGCAAACGATACGCGCTTTCGGCCCAGCGAGTAGTGTGAAAAGATAAGCCATTTCCGTTTGTTAATTGCAGCCGCATCCGGGATGAAGCGGCGATGTGATCTGAAGTCAGAAAAGAAAAAGAAAAAGCGGTGACGTGATCTGCTAGAGAGTTGAAAAGCATGGCGTTCGAATTTGAGCTCATCCTTGAGCATCTCTAGCATCATATCTATTAAAAAAAATCACGACCGAAAGTGCAAAGCACCTTAAATATAATAATAATTATGTCAAGGTACATGGACCACCGAACGATCACTGCTGTCGTCATAACGAGTGTCGTTCCCATACCAAAGTTTGCCCGACCTTATTAATGGAGAAGTCTTCGTGCATGTGCCCTAAGAACCAGCGCCCAGTGCCGCAGTCATTGATGTCAAATCCTTGAATCAATCCGAAGAACGTGACACCAAATCTTGTCATTGCGTACATACGGCAAAAAACCCTAACCTCGCCGCTCTGAGGAGCTCGCAGGAATCTATGCCAGAGCTCCGACTAATCCGTCCCCACAGATGAACTTGAGGAGGATCGGACCCCGGAAGACTGACTTGAAGAAGAAGCATCGTTCGAGCACTGCCCTGGAAAGAACAAAATTCTATCTATCTACTAGCCGAAGCCAGGGCGCTAGGATTCCCCTCCCGTGCGAGGACTAAAACCAAATACATCTCTAGCCTTTCCATGATTTTTTTTGTGAAACATAGGCATAACCATTGCCTCATCCATTAATTAAGAAAGAAGAATATAGTGTGTTACAAAACACTAATATTACAAATGGGTCATTACTCTCCCTCCATGATATTACCCAAAAAGTTTCACCTGCAATTACCAAAGTTTTGCCATGTTTGATGGCTCTGTTTGATACACATTTTCGAAGCTCATTTATTGCATATTATCTCCACATATCATGTCCCACTGAACCAAGTACATGTTCATTATGCATGATTTTTGGTTTTTATTCTTTTCATTGTGAGCATTTGAATGGTTTGTGGTTTTATTTAGTTTTTATTACATTTCTTTGTTCTGTTGTGTCTACAAGTGTTTTGGAGCAACCATGGGCCAATCAAGATGAAAAGCCAAAATATGGGTTCAATACAAAGGACTTCCACGTGCCAGACTTATGCATTTTTGTAGTGACAAATATGAATTTTTAAAGTTGCTCAAATTGAAGACCCAATGCCACTAGTGGATCTGCACCGTTCACGTGCTTCCAACGAGACCAAGAACATCAAAATTGGAGTTCACATGAAGAAATAACGGTCAATTTACTAAAGTGGTCCAGGACAAAAGATGACACTCGGTACGATAGCGTTGGGTGATATTGATATGTCTCCGCCGTATCTATACTTTTTTATTGTTTCATGCCAACATTCTCAACTTTCACATGCTTTTGGCAACTATTTGTATTATTTTTGGTCCTAACATATTTATCCAGGGCCCATTGCCTGTTCCTAATTTTTGCATGTTTTTTGTTTCACATAAAATCCATATCAAACGAAATCCAAATGTGATAAAATTTTGCAGAGATTTTCTTTGGAATATATGTGATTTTTGGAAGGAATAATCAATGCAAACGGAGGCCCATAGGCTCCACAAGGCAACAGGACACGCCCCATCCCCAGGGCGTGGCGTGTTGCCTTGTGACCACCTCATTAGTCGGTTGGATCCCTTCTTTGGACGCAAACCTTATGTCGGAAAAATAATCGTGTTAAAATTTCAGCCTGATCGGAGTTACGGATCTCTGAATATTTAAAAAACGGTTTTCGGCCAGAAACAGGGACGCGAAACAGAAGAGAGAGAGAGAGAGAGAGAGAGAGAGAGAGAGAGAGAGAGAGAGAGAGAGAGAGAGATCCAATCTCGAAGGGTCTCCTGCCCTACGGGAGCCATGGTGGCCAAGAACTAGAGGGGGAAACCCTTCTCCCATCTAGGGGGAGGATAAGCAAGAATAATAAGGAGGAGGAGGGGGGGTTCTCCCCCTCTCTCCCGGTGGTGCCAGAGTGCCACCCAGGGAATCATCGTGACGACGATCTACACCAACAACTTCGCTAGAATCACCACCAAGTTCTCCCCCTCTATGTAGCGGTGTAACCTCTCTATTCCGGATGTAATCTCTACTTAAATATGGTGCTTTATGCCATATATTATTATCCAATGATGTGTTGCCATCCTATGATGTTTGAGTAGATTCTTTTTGTCCTAGGGGTTAATTGCGGTATGGTGTGATTCATATGAGTTGTATGTTAATATGGTGTTGTCCTATGGTGCCCTCCGTGTCGCACAAGTGTGTGGAACTACCATTGTAGGCACTTGCAATACGTTCACAATCCGCTTATAGTGGGTTGCGAGAGTGACAAAAGGTTAAATCCGAGTAAAGGGGTTGTTACATGTGGGAGTAAAGAGGACTTCTTACTTAATGCTATGGTTGGGTTTCACCTTAATAATCTTTACTAGTTATGGATGCTTGCTAGAGTTCCAATCATAAGAACATGTCATTCAAGTACGGAAAGTATGTTAGTGTATGCCTCTCCCTCATTGCATATAATAAGTATCACACATGTCATATTCAATTGCCTATGAACAATCTTTCTCTTTGTGTTACAGAAAACTCTCTACTAAAACAAACTAACTTTTATTATCTAGTTAAGCACTTCTAGTTTTATTCTTGCAAACTTATCCTATTACACCTACAAAGTAGTTTTATTCTTGTTCTAGGTAAACTGAACGTTAACTATGTGTAGAGTTGTATCCTGTGGTCGATAGAACTTGAGAGAATATTAATTCTACCTTTATCTCCTCGCTGTGTTCAACACTCTTATCGAAAAGTCTACAAATGATCCCCTATACTTGTGAGTTATCAAGACCTTTTTCTGGCACTGTTGCCTAGGAGCAATAGCGTGGGGTGAATATTCTCGTGTGCGCTTGTTGGCTATATCTCTAAGTAGTTTTTATTTTGTGATCTTGTTTTCTATCTTTAGTTATGGGTGGGAAACACAAAATACCAAAAAAAATAGTTGTACTTGCTAACCCAATGGTTGAGGAACCACCCAAAATCTACGGTTCCGCTGAAGCTTTTTAATTGGATCATCTTCGATCCATTTGTGCTCGTGCTGAAAACTCAACTAGCTTAGTTGACGGCAAAATCATTAGATGAGCATGCTTATTTTCTGCGACACCACTCGTCTCAAAAGGGAAACTCTTATGGCATCAAAATAATTGTTTGCATTGCTATGATTAGAATTTATGCAAAATACATGATTTTACTTGTTGTTCTAAAGATACTAAAAAATACCTTCCCTGCGAATGTGAGTCTAATGACAATGAAATCTTATCTTCTTATGCCAAAGGTGTTTATAGTTACTATGTGATACGTCTCCAACGTATCTATAATTTTTGATTGTTCCATGCTATTATATTACCCCTTTTGGATGTTTATGGTCTTTACTTTACACTTTTATATCATTTTTTGGACTAACCTACTAACCGGAGGCCCAACCCAAATTACTATTTTTTGCCTATTTCAGTGTTTCGAAGAAAAGGAATATCAAACGGAGTCCAAACGGAATGAAACCTTCGGGAGTGATCTTTTCGGAACAAACACAATCCAGGAGACTTGGAGTGGACGTCAAGAAGCGAATGAGGCGGCCAGGAGGGTGCCCGGCGCGCCCCGACCCTCGTGGGCCCCTTGTAGCTCAACCGACCTACTTCTTCCTCCTATATATATCCACGTACCCTGAAAACATCCAGGGGCACCACGAAAATCTAATTCCACCGCCGCAACCTTCTGTATCCGCGAGATCCCATCTTGGAGCCTTCGTCGGTGCTCCGCCGGAGGGGGTATCGACCACGGAGGGCCTTGATACGTCTCCGTCGTATCTATAATTTTTTATTGTTCCTTGCCAATATACTTCAAGTTTCATATACTTTTGGCAACTTTTTATACTATTTTTGGGACTAACATATTGATCCAGTGCCCAGTGCCAGTTCCTGTTTGTTGCATGTCTTATGTTCTGCAGAAACCCAATATCAAACGGAATCCAAATGGGATAAAAACGGACGGAGAATTATTTTTGAATATTTGGGATTTTCCGGAGGAAGAATCAACGCGAAACAGTGCCCGAGGTGGCCACGAGACAGGGGGCGCGCCCTCTCCCTAGGCGCGCCTGGCACTCTCGTGGGCCACCCGTAAGGCGGTTGACACTCTTCTTTTGCTGCAAGAAAGCTAATTTTATGAGAAAAATCTGGGCGAAAGATTCACCCCAATCGGAGTTACGGATCTCCGGATATAAAAGAAATGGTGAAGGGGAAGGATGTGGGAACGCAGAAACAAAGAGAGATAGAGAAATAGATCCAATCTCGGAGGGGCTCTCGCACCTCCCAAGCCATGGGAGCCAAGGACTAGAGGGGAAACCATTCTCCCATCTAGGGAGAAGGTCAAGGAAGAAGAAGAAGAAGGGGGGCTCTCTCCACCTTACTTCCGGTGGCACCGGAACGCCGGCGGGGGCCATCATCATCACCACGGTCTTCACCAACACCTCCGCCATCTTCACCAACATCTCCATCACCTTCCCCCTCTATCTACAGCGGTCCACTCTCCCGCAACCCGCTGTCCCTCTACTTGAATATGGTGCTTTATGCTTCATATTATTATCCAATGATGTGTTGCCATCCTATGATGTCTGAGTAGATTTTCGTTGTCCTATTGGTGGTTGATGAATTGCTACGATTGATTTAATTTGCTTGTGGTTATGTTGTTGTCCTTTGGTACTCATCATATGAGCGCGCGCGTTGATCACACCATAGGGTTAGTTGTATGTTGATAGGACTATGTATTGAAGGGCTAGAGTGACATAAGCTTCAACCTAGCATAGAAATTGATGCATACGAGATTGAAGGGGGACCAATATATCTTAATGCTATGGTTGGGTTTTACCTTAATGAATGTTAGTAGTTGCGGATGCTTGCTAATAGTTCCAATCATAAGTGCATAGAATTCCAAGTCAGGGATGACATGCTAGCAGTGGCCTCTCCCACATAAAACTTGCTATCGGTCTAGTAAAGTAGTCAATTGCTTAGGGACAATTCCACAACTCCTACCACCACTTTTCCACACTCGCTATATTTACTTTATTGCATCTTTATCTAAACAGCCCCTACTTTTTATTTACGTGCTCTTTATTATCTTGCAAACCTATCCTATCACACCTAGAAAGTACCTCTAGTTTCATACTTGTTCTAGGTAAATCGAACGTCAAGCATGCGTAGAGTCGTATCAGTGGCCGATAGGACTTGAGAGAGTATTTGTTCTACCTTTAGCTCCTTGTTGGGTTCGACACTCTTACTTATCGAAAGAAGCTACAACTATATCCCGTATACTTGCGGGTTATCAAGACCTTTTTCTGGCGCCATTGCCGGGGAGTCATAGCATGGGGTGATATTCTCGTGTGTGCTTGTTTGATTTATCACTAAGTAGTTTTTATTTGCTGTTCTTAGTTGTTTTCTATCTTTAGTTATGGGTAGAAAACGAAAAATACCAAAAAAATTAGTTGTACCTACTGAACCAATGGTTGAAGAACCACCCAAAATCTATCACACTCCTGAAGATTTTTACTTGGATCATCTTCGATCCCTTTGTGCTCGTGCTTGTTATGTGCATGCTTGTTATGTGCGACCCATATATCTGAAGAAGGGAAACTATTACTGGATGAAATTCATCGTTTGCAATGCTATGCTTGGAATTTATGTGAAATATATGATATTACTTGTTGTTCTGAAAACCCAAGAAATACCTTCCCTATCAATGTGAGTTTATTGATAATGGGATCTTATCTTCATATGCTAAGGGTGTTTATAATTACTATGATGTTCAACAAATTGAAGAATTTGTTGCTTTTAAGGGTGCTTATGAAATTGCTTCTTTGATTGAAAAGTATGATGCTACTCTCTAAAAATCTGAAATTTTTTCCATACTTGAATATTGTTATAATAATTATGCTTCTAATGCCTATGTTAAACTATATATTGAGAAATTCTCCGCTGTCCAAGAAGATACTAATATTTTGCAGGACGCTATGAAAGAAGAAATTGATGAAACTGTGAGCTCATTGGATGAAAAAGATGAGGAGGAGAGTGAAGAACAAAAGGAGCAAGAGCGGATTGATCACCCGTGCCCACCTTCTAATGAGAGTAACTCTTTAACTCATACATTGTTTAATTCCCCTTCGTGCTTACCGAAGGATGATTTCTATGATGATTGTTATGACCTCGATGATTCTCTTGAAATATCCCTTTTTGATGATGCTTGCTATGCTTGTGGCCAAGATGCCAATATGAATTATGCTTATGGAGATGAACTTGCTATAGTTCCTTATGCTAAACATGAAATTGTTGCTATTTCACCCCTGCATGATAGTCCTATTATCTTTTTGAATTCTCCCGACTACACTATATCGGAGAAGTTTGTGCTTATTAAGGATTATATTGATGGGTTGCCTTTTACCTTTACACATGATGATTTTGATTAATGTAATATGCATGTGCTTGCTGCTCCTACTTGCAATTTTTATGAAAGAGGAACTATATCTCCGCCTCTTTATGTTTCCAACACGATAGAATTGCAAGAAACTGCTTATACTATGCATTGGTCTTTACTATGTGTGCATGAATTGTTCTTTTATGACATGCCGATGCATAGGAAGAGAGTTAGACTTCGTTGTTGCATGATATATGTTACTTTGTGTTCACTACTAAATTACAAATCATTGTTAAATAAAATTGGCTTTGATATACCTTGGGATCCGGGTGGATCCATTACTTGAGCACTGTATGCCTAGCTTAATGGCTTTAAAGAAAGCGCTGCCAGGGAGACAACCCGGAAGTATTAGAGAGTCATTTATTTCTGTTGAGTGCTTTTATATAGTCTAAAAACAACAACAAAATAAAGAGGGGAACCGAGAACTTTTCAAAAAGGAAAGTGAAAGTGAGAAATACAAGCATTGTTGAAGTGGGAGCTAGCCTTGAACTTTGTTCATGCTCACGGAAACTTTGCGAATCTTGATTATAGAATTTTTTTATCAAAAATAATTATCCCCTTGTAGAATTCCAATGTATTATAAAAATAATGTGCCAAGGTTTGCCTTTAGGATGTTTACAATGCTTGTTGGTTTATACGATGCAGGACAGAAACTTTGGCTGTAGTGCGCGATTTTACATTTTTATCTGGAACGTCAATTGGTTCTGATTATTTTTGCACTATCTTTCTATATAACTTTTTTATTTTTCCCAATTTTGGTAGAGTTTTTGGGGTACTAGAAGTATAGTGGATGTTCATATTGTTACAAACTGTTCTGTTTTTGACATATTCTGTTTTTGATGCATAGTTTGCTTGTTTTGATGAAACTATCAATTTACATAAGTGGATTTAATCCATGAAAAAGTTATATTACAGTATACATAATGAAAAAACAAAATATGAATTGGTTTGCAACAGTACTTAGAGTAGTGATTTGCTTTATTATACTAACGGATCTTACCGAGTTTTCTGTTGAAGTTTTGTGTGGATGAAGTGTCTAATCAAGGAGGTCTCGATATGAGGAAAAGGAAGAGAGGCAAGAACTCAAGCTTGGGGATGCCCGAGGCACCCCAAGTAAATATTCAAGGATACTCAAGCGTCTAAGCTTGGGGATGCCCCGGAAGGCATCCCCATCTTTCTTCAACAAGTATCGGTATGTTTTCGTATTCGTTTCATTCGTGCGATATGTGCAAGTCTTGGAGCGTCTTTTGCATTTAGTTTTCACTTTTATTTTATGCACCATGCTGGTATGAGATAGTCCTTGGTTGATTTATAGAATGCTCATTGCACTTCACTTAAATCTTTTGAGTATGGCTTTATGGAATGCTTCATGTGCTTCACTTATATCATTTGAAGTTTGGATTGCCTGTTTCTCTTTACTTAGAAAACCGCCATTTGTAGAATGCTCTTTTGCTTCACTTATATTTGTTAGAGCGTGGGCATATCTTTTGTAGAAAGAATTAAACTCTCTTGCTTCACTGATATCTATTTAGAGAGATGACAGGAATTGGTCATTCACATGGTTAGTCATAAAATCCTACATAAACTTGTAGATCACTGAATATGATATGTTTGATTCCTTGCAATAGTTTTGCGATATAAAGATGGTGATATTAGAGTCATGCTAGTGGGTGGTTGTTGATTGTAGAGACACTTGTGTTGATGTTTTCAAGTCCCGCAACGTGCACGTATGGTAACTGTTGTGTGACAAATTTGAAGCATGAGGTGTTTCTTTGATTGTCTTCCTTATGAGTGGCGGCCGGGGACGAGCGATGGTCTTTCCTACCAATCTATCCCCCTAGGGGCATGCGTAGTAGTACTTTGCTTCAAGGGCTAATAAACTTTTGCAATAAGTATATGAGTTCTTTATGACTAATGCGAGTCCATGGATTATACGCACTTTTACCTTTCTATCATTGCTAGCCTCTTCGGTGCCGTGCATTGCCCTTTCAAACCTCGAGAGTTGGTGCAAACTTCGCCGGTGCATCCAAACCCCATGATATGATACGCTCTATCACACATAAGCCTCCTTATATCTTCCTCAAAACAGCCACCATACCTACCTATTATGGCATTTCCATAGCCATTCCGAGATATATTGCCATGCAACTTCCATCATCATCATATACATGACTTGAGCATTCATTGTCATATTGCTTTGCATGATCGTAAGATAGCTAGCATGATGTTTTCATGGCTTGTCCGTTTTTTGATGTCATTGCTATGCTAGATCATTGCACATCCTGGTACACCGCCAGAAGCATTCATATAGAGTCATATCTTTGTTCTTGTATTGTTGTAATATTGAGTTGTAAGTAAATAAAAGTGTGATGATCATCATTAAAGAGCGTTGCCCCATGAAAAAAAAGATAAAAAAGAAAAAAAGGAAAGGCCAAAGAAGCCTAAATAAAAAAGGGGGCCAAAGAAGCCCATCGAAAAAAAGAAAAAAAAGGGGCAATGTTACTATCCTTTTTCCACACTTGTGCTTCAAAGTAGCACCATGTTCTTCATATAGTGAGTCTCCTATATTGTCACTTTCATATACTAGTGGGAATTTTCATTATAGAACTTGGCTTGTATATTCCAACGATGGGCTTCCTCAAATGCCCTAGGTCTCCATGAGCAAGAAAGTTGGATGCACACCCACTTAGTTTCTTTTGTTGAAATTTCATACACTTATAGCTCTTAGTGCATCCGTTTCATGGCAATCCCTACTCCTCACATTGACATCAATTGATGGGCATCTCCATAGCCCGTTGATTAGCCGCGTCGATGTGAGACTTTCTCCCTTTTTTTGTCTTCTCCACATAACCTCCACCATCATATTCTATTCCACCTATAGTGCTATATCCATGGCTTGCGCTCATGTATTGCGTGAGGGTTGAAAAAGCTGAAGTGCGTTAAAAAGTATGAACCAATTGCTCGCTTGTCATCGGGGTTGTGCATGATGGGAGCATTTTGTGTGAAGAAAATGAAGCATGGCCAAACTATATGATTTTGTAGGGATAAGCTTGCTTTGGCCTTGTTGCTTTGCAAAGACATGATTGCTTTATTGGTACGCTCGAAGTATTATTGTTTTTATGTCAAATGATAGACTATTGCTTTGAATCACTCATATCTTAATATTCATGCCATGATTAGATATAAGATCAAGATTTTGCTAGGTAGCATTCCACATCAAAAATTATCTTTTTTATCATTTACGTACTCGAGGACGAGCAGGAATTAAGCTTGGGGATGCTGATACGTCTCCGTCGTATCTATAACTTTTGATTGTTCCATGCCAATATCCTTCAACTTTCATATACTTTTGGCAACTTTTTATACTATTTTTGGAACTAACATATTGATCCAGTGCCCAGTGCCAGTTCCTGTTTGCTGCATGTTTTATGTTTCGCAAAACCCAATATCAAACGGAACCCAAACGGGATAAAAACGGAAGGAGAATTATTTTGGAATATTTGGGATTTTCCGGAGGAAGAATCAACGCGAAACAGTGCCCGAGGTGGCCACGAGACAGGGGTGCACGCCCTCCCCCCTAGGTGCGCCTGGCACTCTCATGGGTCACCCGTAAGGCGGTTGACGCTCTTCTTTTGTTACAAGAAAGCTAATTTTATGAGAAAAATCTGGGCGAAAGATTCACCCCAATCGGAGTAACGGATCTCCGGATATAAAAGAAACGGTGAAGGAAGGATCCGGGAATGCAGAAACAGAGAGAGACAGAGAAATAGATCCAATCTCGGAGGGGCTCTCGCCCCTCCCAAGCCATGGGAGCCAAGGACCAGAGGGGAAACCCTTCTCCCATCTAGGGAGAAGGTCAAGGAAGAAGAAGAAGAAGAAGGGGGCCCCCTCTCCCCCTTGCTTCTGGTGGCGCCGGAACACCGCTGGAGGCCATCATCATCACCGCGGTCTTCACCAACACCTCCGCCATCTTCACCAACATCTCCATCACCTTCCCCCCTCTATCTAAAGCGGTCCACTCTCGCGCAACCCGCTGTACCCTCTACTTGAACATGGTGCTTTATGCTTCATATTATTATCCAATGATGTGTTGCCATCCTATGATGTCTAAGTAGTTTTTCGTTGTCCTATTGGTGGTTGATGAATTGCTATGATTGATTTAATTTGCTTGTGGTTATGTTGCTATCCTTTGGTGCCCATCATATGAGCGCGCGCGTGGATCACACCATAGGGTTAGTTGTATGTTGATAGGACTATGTATTGGAGGGCTAGAGTGACAGAAGCTTCAACCTAGCATAGAAATTGATGCATACGAGATTGAAGGGGGACCAATATATCTTAATGCTATGGTTGGGTTTTACCTTAATGCACGTTAGTAGTTGCGGATGCTTGCTAATAGTTCCAATCATAAGTGCATAGAATTCCAAGTCAGGAATGATATGCTAGCAGTGGCCTCTCCCACATAAAACTTGCTATCAGTCTAGTAAAGTAGCCAATTGCTTAGGGACAATTCCACAACTCCTAGCACCACTTTTCCACACTCGCTATACTTACTTTATTGCATCTTTATCTAAACAGCCCCTACTTTTTATTTACGTGCTCTTTATTATCTGGCAAACCTATCCTATCACACCTACAAAGTACCTCTAGTTTCACACTTGTTCTAGGTAAAGTGAACGTCAAGCATAGATAGAGTCGTATCAGTGGCCGATAACACTTGAGAGAGTATTTGTTCTACCTTTAGCTCCTCGTTAGGTTCGACACTCTTACTTATCGAAAGAGGCTACAACTATCCCGTATATTTGCGGGTTATCAAGACCTTTTTGTGGCGCCGTTGCCGGGGAGTCACAGCGTGGGGTGAATATTCTTGTGTGTGCTTGTTTGCTTTATCACTAAGTAATTTTTATTTGCTATTCTTAGTTGTTTTCTATCTTTAGTTATGGGTAGGAAACACAAAATACCAAAAAAATAGTTGTACCTACTGAACCAATGGTTGAAGAACCACTCAAAATCTATCACACTCCTGAAGCTTTTTACTTGGATCATCTTCGATCCCTTTGTGCTCGTGCTGAAACCCCAACTAGCTTAGTTGAGGGCAAATCTTTAGATCATCATGCTTGTTATGTGCGACACCGTATATCTGAAGAAGGGAAACTTTTACTGGATCAAATTCATCATTTGCAATGCTATGCTTGGAATTTATGTGAAATATATGATATTACTTGTTGTTCTGAAAACCCTAAGAAACACCTTCCTACCAATGTGAGTTTATTGATAATGGGATCGTGTCTTCGTATGCTAAGGGTGTTTATAATTACTATGATGTTCAACAAATTGAAGAATTTGTTGCTTTTAAGGGTGCTTATGAAATTGCTTCTTTGATTGAAAAGTATGATGCTACTCTCTACAAATCTGAAAATTTTGCCATACTTGAATATTGTTATGATAATTATGCTTCTAATGCCTATGTTAAACTATATATTGAGAAATTCTCCGCTGTCCAAGAAGAGACTAATATTTTGCAGGAAGCTATGGAAGCAGAAATTGATGAAACTGTGAGCTCATTGGATGAAAAAGATGAGGAGGAGAGCGAAGAACAAAAGGAGAAAGAGCGGATTGATCAACCGTGCCCACCTTCTAATGAGAGTAACTCTTCAACTCATACCTTGTTTAATTCCCCTTTGTGCTTACCGAAGGATGATTTCTATGATGATTGTTATGATCCCGATGATTCTCTTGAAATATCACTTTTTTTATGATGCTTGCTATGCTTGTGGCCAAGATGCCAATATGAATTATTCTTATGGAGATGAACTTGCTATAGTTCCTTATGTTAAACATGAAATTGTTGCTATTGCACCCCCGCATGATAGTCCTATTATCTTTTTGAATTCTCCCGACTACACTATATCGGAGAAGTTTGTGCTTATTAAGGATTATATTGATGGGTTGCCTTTTACCTTTGCACATGATGATTTTGATGAATGTAATATGCATATGCTTGCTGCTCCTACTTGCAATTATTATGAAAGAGGAACTATATCTCCGCCTCTTTATGTTTCCAACACGATAGAATTGCAAGAAACTGCTTATACTATGCATTGGTCTTTACTATGTGTGCATGAATTGTTCTTTTATGACATGCTGATGCATAGGAAGAGAGATAGACTTTGTTGTTGCATGATATATGTTACTTTGTGCTCACTACTAAATTACAAATCATTTTTAATTAAAATTGGCTTTGATATAACTTGGGATCTGGGTGGATCCATTACTTGAGCACTATATGCCTAGCTTAATGGCTTTAAAGAAAGCGCTGCCAGGGAGACAACCCGGAAGTTTTAGAGAGTCATTTATTTCTGTTGAGTGCTTTTATATAGTCTAAAAACAACAACAAAATAAAGAGGGGAACCGAGAACTTTTCAAAAAGGAAAGTGGAAGTGAGAAATACAAGCATTGTTGAAGTGGGAGCTAGCCTTGAACTTTGTTCATGCTCACGGAAACTTTGCGAATCTTGATTATAGAAAATTTTCATAAAAAATAATTATCCCCTTGTACAATTCCATTTTATTATAATAATAATGTGCCAAGGTTTGCCTTTAGGATGTTTACAATGCTTGTTGGTTTGTACGGTGCAGGACAGAAACTTTGGCTGTAGTGCACGATTTTTCATTTTTATCTGGAACGTCAATTGTTTATGATTCGTTTTGCACTGTATTTCTATACAACTTGTTTATTTTTACTAATTTTGGTAGAATTGTTGGGGTACCAGAATTATGGTGGATGTTCAGATTTCTACAAACTGTTCTGTTTTGGACAGATTCTGTTTTTGATGCATAGTTTGCTTGTTTTGATAAAACTATCAATTTACATGAGTGGATTTAATCCATGAAAAAGTTATATTACAGTAGACACAATGAAAAAACAAAATATGAATTCGTTTGCAACAGTACTGTAAATTCTCTTGATGTCAATGAAAAGCATGATTGCAATGATGTTACTATAAATTCTCTTGATGTCAATTGTGCTAATAATATGCAAAACCCTAAGCTTGGGGATGCTAGTTTTGCTATGTCTACTACTTGTTGCAATGATCATGATTGGGGTGATTCTTCTTTTGATCTTGAAAATTTATTTAACCCCCGTGATGAATATGAGATTGATAATAGTGTTTGCAATATTATTGAAAGTGGGTTTGGAAGAGTGTCAACTTTAGATCCCATATATTTGGATTTTGATCAATATTATGAAATTTTAGATAAAAGTGGGCTTGGAGACGTCATGACTTTAGTTAATGTTAATCCCACTATTTTTGAAGAGTGTCAACTTTGCATGCATGTGGATCGTGTTGACAATATTTTATGTGATAGATATTTTGTTGAATTTTCTTATGATCCTACATGTAATTTTTATGAGAGAGGAAAATATGGTTGTAGAAATTTTCATGTTACAAAATTACCTCTCTTCATATTGAGATTGGTATCATCTCTTTCTTCTTCCTTGCATATGCTAGTTTTTGTTCGCCTTGATAATTTGGTTGTTTACAAGATCCATATGCATAGGAAGTATGTTAGACTTAAGTGTGTTTGTCACATGTTTTATGATGCTCTTTTTGTGCTTCAATTCTTGTCTTTCATGTGAGCATCATTGAAATCTCAATGCCTAGCTAAAAAGGCTTTAAAGAAAACGCTTGTTGGGAGACAACCCAATATTTTTACTTGCTGTTATTCAATAAATAATTCATATAGCCTCTGTTTAGATGTGGTTTTATGTTTTAATTAGTGTTTGTGCCAAGTAGAACCTATAGAATAACCTACGGTGATAGTTAATTTGATTCTGCTGAAAAACAGAAACTTTTGTGCGCACGAGAATAATTTTAATAAATCACAGAAACGTGCTTTTGCGTTGATTCTTTTTGCTGTAGATAAATAGAAAAATTGCACATGACGTGCTATTTTGGTAGGAGTTTTATAGTTCCAGAACTATTCTAAAGTTACAGATTGCTACAGACTGTTTTGTTTTTGACAGATTCTGTTTTTTCGTGTGTTGTTTGCTTATTTTGATGCATCTATGGCTAGTATCGGAGGGTATGAACCATAGAGAAGTTGGAATACAGTAGGTTTAACACCAATATAAATAAATAATTAGTTCATTACAGTCCTTATGTGGTGGTTTTTCTTTCTTGCACTAACGGAGCTTATGAGATTTCCTGTTGAGTTTTGTGTTCTGAAGTTTTCAAGTTTTGGGTAAAGATTTGATGGACTATGGAAAAAGGAGTGGCAAGAGCCTAAGATTGGGGATGCCCATGGCACCCTAAGATATCCAAGGACAACCAAAAGCCTAAGCTTGGGGATGCCCCGGAAGGCATCCCCTCTTTCGTCTTTGTTTATCGGTAACTTTACTTGGAGCTATATTTTTATTCACCATATGATATGTGTTTTGCTTGGAGCGTCTTGTATGATATGAGTCTTTGCTTTTTAGATTACCACAAGCGTCCTTGTTGTACGCACCTTTTGGGAGAAACCCACATGATTTGGAATTTATTAGAATACTCTATGTGCTTCACTTATATCTTTTGAGCTAGATAATTTTGCTCTAGTACTTCGCTTATATCTTTTAGAGCACGGCGGTGGTTTAATTTTGTAGAAATTGTTGAGATCTCATGCTTCACTTATATTATTTTGAGAGTCTTTTAGAACAGCATGGTATTTGCTATGGTTATAAAATTGGTCCTAGAATGATGGGCATCCAAGTTGGGCATAATAAAAACTATCATAGGAAGTGAACTGGATGCTATGATCAATTTGATGCTTGATAATTGTTTTGAGATATGGAGGTGGTGATATTAGAGTCATGCTAGTTGGGTAATTTTGAATTTAAAGAATACTTTTGTTGAAGGTTGCAAGTCCCGTAGCATGCACGTATGGTAACCATTGTGTAATAAATTTGAAACATGAGGTGTTCTTAGATTGTCATCCTTATGAGTGGCGGTCAGGGACGAGCGATGGTCTTTTCCTACCAATCTATCCCCCTAGGAGCATGCGTCTAGTGCTTGGTTTTTGACGACTTGTAGATTTTTACAATAAGTGTATGAGTTCTTTATGACTAATGTTGAGTCCATGGATTATGCGCACTCTTACCCTTCCATCATTGCTAGCCTCTTCTGTACCGTGCATTGCCCTTTCTCACCTTGAGAGTTGGTGCAAACTTCACCGATGCATCCAAACCCCGTGATATGATACACTCTATCACACATAAACTTCCTTATATCTTCCTCAAAACAACCACCATACCTACCTATTATGGCATTTCCATAGCCATCCCGAGATATATTGCCATGCAACTTTCCACCGTTCCGTTCATCATGACACGTTTCATCATCGTCATATTGCCTTGCATGATCATGTAGTTGACATCGTATGTGTGGCAAAGCCACCTTAATAATTTTTCATACATGTCACTCTTGATTCATTGCCCATCCAGGTACACCGCCGGAGGCATTCATATAGAGTCATATCTTGTTCTTGTTTTGAGTTGTAACTCATGAGTTGTAAATAAATAGAAGTGTGATGATCATCATTTTTAGAGCATTGTCACTTATAAAAAAAATAAAGACCAAATAAAAAAAGGCCAAAATAAAGAAAGGCCAAAAAAAAAGAGAAAGGCCCAAAAGGGGGGGGGGACAATGTTACTATCTTTTTCCACACTTGTGCTTCAAAGTAGCACCATGTTCTTCATATAGAGAGTCTCATTTTTTGTCACTTTCATATACTAGTGGGAATTTTTCATTATAGAACTTGGCTTGTATATTCCAACGATGGGCTTCCTCAAAATGCCCTAGGTCTTCGTGAGCAAGCAAGTTGGATGCACACCCACTAGTTTATTTTGTTGAGATTTCATACATTTATAGCTCTAGTGCATCCGTTGCATGGCAATCCCTACTCCTCATGTTGACATCAATTGATGGGCATCTCCATAGCCCGTTGATTAGCCTCGTTAACATGAGACTTTCTTCCTTTTGTCTTCTCCACACAACCTCCATCATCATATTCTATTCCACCCATAGTGCTATATCCATGGCTCACGCTCATGTATTGCGTGAAAGTTGAAGGAAGTTTGAGATTACTAAAGTATGAAACAATTGCTTGGCTTGTCATCGGGGGTGTGCAAGATGAGAGCATTCTTGTGTGACGAAAATGGAGCATGACCAAACTATTTGATTTTGTAGGGATGAACTTTCTTTAGCCATGTTATTTTGAGAAGACATGATTGCTTTGTTAGTATACTTGAAGTATTACTATTTCTTATGTCAATATGAACTTTTAATTTGAATCATTTGGATCTGAACATTCATGCCACAATAAAGAAAATCACATTACGGATTATGCTAGGTAGCATTCCACATCAAAAATTCTGTTTTTATGATTTACCTACTCGAGGAGGAGCAGGAATTAAGCTTGGGGATGCTTGATACGTATCCAACGTATCTATAATTTTTGATTGTTCCATGCTATTATATTACTCGTTTTGGATGTTTATGGTCTTTACTTTACACTTCTATATCAATTTTGGGACTAACCTACTAACCAGAGGCCCAGCCCGAATTGCTGTTTTTTGCCTATTTCAGTGATTCGAAGAAAAGGAATATCAAACGGAGTCCAAATGGAATGAAACCTTCGGGAGCGATCTTTTCAGAACAAACGCAATCCAGGAGACTTGGAGTGGACGTCAAGAAGCAAACGAGGTGGCCACGAGGGTGCCCGGCGCGCCCCCCACCCTCGTGGCTCAACCAACCTACTTCTTCCTCCTATATATATCCAAGTACCCTGAAAACATCCAGGGGCACCATGAAAACCTAATTCCACCACCGCAACCTTCTATATCCGCGAGATCCCATCTTGGAGCCTTCGCGGGCGCTCCGCCGGAGGGGGAATCGACCATGGAGGGCCTCTACATCATCTCCAAGGCCTCTCCGATGAGTTGTGAGAACTTTACCATAGACCTTCTGGTCCATAGTTATTAGCTAGATGGCTTCTTCTCTCTCTTTGAATCTCAATACCAAGTTCTCCTTGATCTTCTTGGAGATCAACTCTTTTTGCGGTGTGTTTGTCGAGATCCGATGAATTGTGGGTTTATGATCAAGTTTATCTATGAGAAATATTTGAATCTCCTCTGAATTCTTTTATGTGTGATTAAGTTATCTTTGCAAGTCTCTTCGAATTATCAGTTTGGTTTGGCCTACTAGATTGATCTTTCTTGCAATGGGAGAAGTGCTTAACTTTGGGTTCAATCTTACGGTGTCCTTTCCCAGTGACAGCAGGGGCAGCAAGGCACGTATTGTATTGTTGCCATCGAGGATAAAAAGATGGGGTTTATATCATATTGCATGAGTTTATCCCTCTACACCATGTCATCTTTCTTAATGCATTACTCTATTCTTATGAACTTAATACTCTAGATGCAGGCAGGAGTCGGTCAATGTGTGGAGTAATAGTAGTAGATGCAGAATCGTTTCGATCTACTTGTTGTGGACGTGATGCCTATATACATGATCATGCCTAGATAATCTCATAACTATGCAGTTTTCTATCAATTGCTCGATAGTAATTTTTTCACCCACCGTAATACTTATGCTATCTTGAGAGAAGCCACTAGTGAAACCTATGGCCCCCAGGTCTATCTTTTATCATATAAGTTTTCAATCTACTTTTATTTGCATATTTTACTTTCCATCTATATCATAAAAATACCAAAAATATTTATCTTATCATATTATCTCTATCATATCTCACTTTTGCAAGTTACCGTGAAGGGATTGACAACCCCTTTATCGCGTTGGTTGCGAGGTTCTTGTTTGTTTGTGTAGGTGCGTGGGACTTTTGAGGAGCCTCCTACTAGATTGATACTTTTGTTCTCAAAAACTGAGGGAAATACTTACGCTACTTTGCTGCATCACCCTTTCCTCTTCAAGGGAAAACCAACGCAGTACTCAAGAGGTAGCACTATGATATTGAACAAATTGAAGAAGTTGTTTCTTTTAAGGGTGCCTTTGAAACTGCTTCTTTGATTGAAAAGTGTGATGCTACTCTTTACATTTTTTTGTTCCATACTTAACCATTGCTATGAAAACTATGCTTCTAATGCTTATGTTAAAGAATTTATTGAGAGAATGTCCGTTTCCTTGGAAGAGATTAATATTTTTCAGGATTCTATGGAATAAGAATTGATGAAGTTGTGAGCTCATTAGATGAAGAAGACAAGGAGGAGAGCGAAGAACAAAAGGAGTGGCTACTGTCGGCGTTTTAGGAACGGGGGTACCCAAACTTGCCTGCCTGCGGCCTGCAGCGTGGCTCAAGGAGTGGCCCAGTACGGCCCATCTTCATCAACACATGCTCAAGACCCTCGCGAGGGGCCAAGCCTTGCGGGGCGGACGACAGGAAGCTTCCTCAGGCACAACCTCGTCAGGCTGGCTTGCGAGGAGGCGGAGAGATCAAGGCGGGGTACCTCACGAGGTGCCCGTGACGCAAGCCATGACGACCGAAGCCAGGCGGGCGCCAGGCGGGCGCCGGCTTGCACAGAGTCCTTGTTTCCTGTTTGGTGCAAAGGGGGCAAGCGCAGGCAAGGGTATCAAGCAAAGGCAACCATTTCGGTGCAACAAGACCAAGACCAGCAGAACGGCAGGATGGAGGTCATCGTGGAGCCCAAGCCGGCGTCATCGTCTGAGTCTTTGGCAGGCGAGGACCAACTTTAGTTAGGATAAGTGTACTAGATGTTCCCCTTCGAAATGGCCAACTGTTGGTGCCCTTCCCGCTCAATATTTGGGAAGAGGGCCAGGGCCTCGCTCTACAAATAGGGATAGCCAGCATAGTAGAAAGGGATCCGAATTCGATCCTTCCCAAGAGGCATCACCTCCACAAGAACTCCTCCCCTCACGAGGCAGTTCTTCCTTTGTATTGTTCATCATCAGCCCCTGAGGCAATCCACCACACCACAAACTAGAGTAGGGTATTACACCACAATGGTGGCCCGAACTAGTGTAAACCTCGTGTCCCTTGTGTTGTTCTTCGTGTAGTTTAGATCCCTTGCGAGGCGACGAGACGTGAGTAGGTAGGAGGTGTGATCTCCGTGCGCACCCCAGAGTTCGAACCTAAAGGGTCTGCCAGAACCCGAAATCCGACATTTGGCGCGCCATGTAGGGGTGCACCGAAATCCGCCTTCCACCGCCTTGCCTTTCGCCGTCCACCGCATCCATGTGTGACGCTCGTCAAGCCCGCACCGAGCACAGGGCAGCCCTCACGACCCATCTTGCCCAGACGGCCCCCGTCGGAGGGCCTCGCCGCTGTTCCCCATTGCCTGCCATCCACGCCGCCACCGGCCCGGTGGGGAACGAGAAGTAGGCGTCGTCCCTGCATCCTTCGGTGCGATGAGAAGGCCGCACCGCCACCCCGTCGCTGACTCCAGCCGTCTCGTCAT
The DNA here is from genome assembly GCF_018294505.1 of Triticum aestivum. NCBI lineage: Eukaryota > Viridiplantae > Streptophyta > Magnoliopsida > Poales > Poaceae > Triticum > Triticum aestivum. The sequence continues at coordinate 552,905,890 of NC_057813.1, forward strand.
CCCACGCCCGTCGCGCTCCTGCGGACGTGCACGCTGCGCTGCTCCTGGCACGAGAGCTCCTGCACTACCGTCCTGTCGACGACCTCTACGACGAGTGGCTCGCCCACATCACCGAGCTCGTCAGCGCCGCTGGGGCTCCCCTGCACCATCCCTCTTGCTGCACCGTGCCCCGCCCTGGGCGGGCAACAAAGCTCCGGGGGCGCCTCAGCCGCCTCCCCCTCAAGAAGGTGCCCTGTCCCCAAGGCGCATGGCCCTGGGACGGGACCCGCTCCATCCGGCGCCAGCACAGCAAGAGAAGAGATGCCAAGAGATCCCTCGTCCCCAAGAAGCTGCCCGTGTGCTCCCTGCACCGGCCCGTCATGACCGCCCGTCATGACCGTGCTCCTGCTCCAGCGTGCCAAGACCCTGCGCTGCTCTTGGAGGCAGCGCGTGGAGACCTCCAAGATCAAGCTCTTCATCACCAAAGGCCTCCTGTGGCCACGGCAGGCTGCCGTGCCTTCACCACCGAGCTGCGCAGCGTGGCCTGGCCGGGCAAGTTCAAGCCAGATTTGCCCCCACGCTACGACGGCACGGCTGACCCTGCGGAGTTCCTCCAGCTCTACGAGTTGGGCATCGAAGCCGCCAACAGGGACGAGAAGGTCATGGCGAACTGGTTTCCCATGGCGCTCAAGGACGGTGCCCGCACCTGGCTCCTGGCACGATTTCCTCCTGGGGCGAGATGCGCACCCGCTTCATCGCCAATTTCCAAGGCACTCGCGACCGGCCCCCGGCCATGAGCGACATGTGTCGCATCAAGCAGCAGCCAAGAGAGACCCTGCAAAAGTTCATCCATCGCTTCAACAACCCTCGCCTCAAGATCCCCAGGGTGAATGAGGAGGCCATCATCTCAGCCTTCTCCGACGGCGTGCGCGACATCAAGATGAAAGAGGAGCTAGCAATCCATGAAGATCTGTGCACATCCCTGGAGCTGTTCAATTTGGCGACAAAGTGCGCCAGGGCTGAGGAAGGGCGTATCTCCCTCCTCGAGCTTCCGGTTGCCGATCCAGAAGATAAGAAGCCCAAGGTCAAGGACGTGAAGCACAAGGGGGCTGCCGTGCTTGCAGCAGAACCGGACACCAAGCGAGGTAGAGATCAGCCTGAATCATCCAAGGGCAACCGGTACTGCGTGTACCATGACCTCCACACCCACAACACCAACGAATGGCAAGAGCTCAGGGCTGTGTGGGATGTGCGTGCCGGCCGACGCCCCAAGCGCAGCGACCGAGGCTATGGCCGAGGAGGAGGAATAGGTGGAGCACGATGGGAAGACCGTGGCCCTCACCAAGTGTGGCGTGACCAACCTCGCGAGGACCGCTGGCAGGACCAGCCTCGCGAGGGAGGTTGGAGGGATCAGCCTCATGAGGATCGCCCACAAGGCAACGCAGGCCTCCCTCCTCTACCACCACAGCCAAGGAGGAATGAAGACCATCATCAGGATGAGGGTGCTGGGGGCTTCCAGAAGCCGCACGCAATCGCTTGTATCTTGGGCGGCGCCCAGGCCCCATCCTCTCAGCGCATCTTCAAACAGTTTGCTCGTGAGGTGAATGCAGTCCTCCCCAAGCTTGAGGCCACACGCCCTCTCAGGTGGTCAGCATGCGCCATCACGTTCGACTCTGCGGATCAGCTCAAGTGCGCAGCCACAGCTGGAGTCCTCCCGATGCTTTGTTCCCCAATCATCAGCAATGTGCAAGTCACCAGGACCCTCATCGATGGCAGAGCAGGGCTCAACGTCCTGTCCGTCGAGACATTCAACAATCTCCAACTGCCATACAATCAGCTTCAGCCAACCAAGCCTTTCTCAGGAGTCACTGATGGTTCCACTGTTCCGATAGGACAAGTCCGCCTTCCTGTTACCTTTGGGTAGCGCGACAACTACCGCACCGAGCTCATTGACTTCGACGTCGCCCACATCTGCCTGCCGTAAAATGCCATCCTCGGATACCCAGCCCTGGCCAAATTCATGGCAGTGACTCATCACGACTACAATGTCCTCAAGATGTCAGGAAGCGGTGGAGTCATCATAGTGCCTTGTGAGGAGAGGGATGTTGTGTGTTCTCTGGAGCGTGCTTTTCAGGCCGCGTCAATCGAAGACCCAGATCACAGGAGCGGAAGGCTTCCCGAGGCAGTCCCTAAGAAGAAGAAGACATCGCCTGGTACAAACCCTTGGGAGGCAGGCCCCTCAGGATCCGCGCCCGGTCAAGGGGAGCCTCCTTCTGTCGCACAGGAAGGCGCGCCCGGCGCCCTCCTCGGGCAAGGCTCAGGGGCTCTCTCCTGGAGGGCCATCGACTTTGCCAAGATCATGAGGGAGGCGCTCAGGCAACACTTGGAGGCGTGTTTCAAAGCACGTTTCCCTCAGGAAGGAGCAAGGAAAGGAGGGCCAAAACCTCAGGAGTTCATCAGCGAGATCATTCAGGAGCTGCAGGAGTCAAGAGTCATGAGTGGCAGCCGCCGCTTACCCGCCGTAGCTCCCCATCCGGGCGAGGATGGTGGGCTGCGCGTCTGCATCGACATACCAGGACTCAACCGAGCCGCCTCTCAGGAGCGCCTCTGGCCCTCACGCGTGGGACGCTGCGAAGGTCCACCTCACAGCTATGTTCGCATGCCTTACAGCTTGCCGAACGCAGCTGTTGTGCGTCAGCGCCTCATGAGGAGCATCCTGGAGGCTCAAGAGGTCAGGGATTCCGCAGTCCTGGCGGAGATGGAGATGGTCCGCGAGGAGCCGCCAGTACCTCCGAAGCCTCCCGAGGCTCCTGGGCCTGGGGGCTCATGAAGATCGGCTTTCGCAGCGCACGTCGTCCGCTACTTCAGCATCCCTTCATCTCCAATATCATCAGGTGACATCCTTTGAGTTTCATCTTCAGCTGGGAGCGCCCCCAGGGCTGCATCATTCCCAGGCCGTGTGGGTCCGTCCCTGTGGCATGTATCCCTTTGGTTCATGTTTTTAGCTTACCTTGTTGGGGGCGCCCCTCGGGCTGCATTATCCCCAAGTCTCTCGGGCCTAACCCAGCGGCATGTATCTCTCTCGCATTTATTCAGGCTGTGCATTTGACCCACCATGATCATTACTTGACGCCTGTGGCGGAACCCTTCTTCCCTCTTGCCGGCCGCTTGCACGTTAAAGGGGGGGTACCTGAGCATCGCGACTCATGGACTCTTACTAGCTCTCTAGCCCTCACCTCCTGGCCTTGTCCACGGCATGGCGACCTGGCATACCAGCGACGGCTGAGCTCGCTCGAGGGCCGGGACATGAGGATGTAGAGCGTCGGCATCTAACCAAATTGGAGGAGCACATTACAAGTAAAGGCCCAGAGCCAGGCGCAACCCGCCTTGAGGTAGGGCCCTGTGAGTCCCGCGCTGGCTCACGGGTGCCCATATACACCTCATCAGGCCCTACCGTGCCAGCCACGTGTCAGGGCGGGCCTGTACACGCCCCGGGGGCTCCTCCCGGAGGGGAGCCCCCTCCCACGCACCAGTGGAAGCACCATGCTCCGCGCTGGCTGACGACACTGCCGAGGAGCGGCTATGCCCGTACACATACGTAAGCACTATGCTCCGCGCTGGTGATAAACAACTGAGGGTGGCCCCCGGCCGCATCAACCTCAGGGAGCCCAGAGCTCAGTGTCCGGCCCCATCGTAACGCCTCCCCTCGGGAGTGCCGCGCGAGGGGGCTAGGCACGGGGCCTACGCCTGGGTCACGCCCAGGTGCACGCCACCCAGTCAGGCCCCTCGGGCCTAGTTCGTCGCACGTCTCCCCCCAAGCGGAGCCAAGGTACGAAGGCCATTTGAACGTCAAGGGGGACTCCTGAGCATCGCGACTCAGGAGCCTAACTGGTCACGTAGCCCCTCACCCCTTAGTTCCAAAAGGCTAACGGCGGTTGAGGTATGCGCGGGGCCGGGCCCTGCCGACGTAGAACGGTAGGTCTACTCCTACATATCCCCTTCCTACTTGCTATTCGCGTGTCAAGGGGGACTCCTGAGCATCGCGACTTAGGAGCCTAACTGGTCATGTAGCCCCTCACTCCTTGGTCCCGTCCTGGTTTCCGGTCGGGGCTAACAGCGACTGAGGTATGCGCGGGGCCGGGCTCTGCCGACGTAGAACACAAGCAAGTAGGAAGGAAAAACGCAAATCTCAAAATCAAATATTACAGTCCATAGGTTGTTTCCACAACGCCAAACACAAGTTTAAAACGCCTCCATGAGGCATGATGCATGTTACAGGAGCTAAAACAGGACAGGAGCCGTGAAGGGGTCACTTTCCGGCAGTGCCATCGCTAGTGGCGGAATTGCACTGGGCGGTTTCGCCTCGCGGTGCCCCAGGGTCGGCATCGTCTCGCCGTGGCTTGGTGCTGAAGGCACGGAACTTCGCCAGCAGAGCTTCCGCTCGACCCTTCACAGCCTCAGCAGCGGCAGCGGCAAGCTCGCCACCCGCAGGCTCCAGCAAGCTGTCAAGGTCAACGTTGGGGTCGCGAAGGTAGACGTGGGTGAAGACGCGCATCAGCGCTACAGAAGAAAGGACACGCGCCTCGGCCTCAGCCGTGGGGCCAAGGCCGATGGCGACATCTTCAAGTGCGCGGACCAGGAAGGGAAGCAACTTGGCGAGGCCGCCCTCGGCGCCGGCCAGCGGCTTTTCCAGGCAGCCATCATAAAGTGTCTTCAGCGACACGCGAGCCCTCTCCTCCAGCTCCGCGAAGGCCACGCGGTCCTCGGCCAGGACCCTCGCCTTGCCGTCCAGCTCAATCCTCTTCGCCTCCAATGCCTGCTCCAGCACATCTAAGCGGCCATGGCGTTCATCAAGCTCGGCGTTCCGGTCCTTGGCGGCAGCCTCACGAGTCTTCATCTCCTCCTCCTTCTCCTGGCAGTCACGGGCCTCCTTCGCAAGCTGGTCCTGCATGCCTTGCAGCTCGCTCTCCAGCACCTTGTAGCGGCCCCGAACATCCGCAACCTCACCCAAGGCGGCATCACGAGCGGCCTTGGCTTGAAGGATGGCCTGCTTCTCCTCGTCGCAGGCCGTCGGGCCTGAACCAGCGCCGCTCGAACTGAAGCATCAGAGCGGACCGAGACGGAGGCCAGCTCTAGGCGCCCGGACACCAAGCGAGGGTCGGCACCCTGAAGATCTTCTTGCAGCCGGTCCAGCTTAGCAGCAGCACGATCCAGGACAGTAGAAGGAGTCGGAGAAATGGAAGTTGGCGGAGTAGGAGGAGAAGACGGCAACATGATCACAGCACCATGAGTTGGGACCTTCTGAGCCCCGATGACTGCGGCAGTGGCGTCAGGCAAGGATGCCTCCGGAGTCGCTTGGGCCACGGGGGCTGAGCTCGCCCCAGCATTCCCCACCTGGCCTCGTGAGGATGACTGGGCAGGAGAGGCCCGAGCTTTGCCGCTCCTTCTCCCGCGGGTGGAAGTACTGCCCCAGACGAAGCCTCAGGGGTCCCCTTCAGCCTTTTCGCCGCAGGCACCAACCTAGCCAAGGAATATGGATGTCAAGCCTCACCAATAAAAGCAAGAAGCAAAACGAAAATCAAGCACTTACTGGTCATCGCTCACGGACTCAGGTAGCCTCCGACCATACTTGAAGCCTGAAAGCCAGCTGCTGGGGTCTGCCTCAGGAGAATCGGGAGCAGGAGGCACGTCTGCAGGTCGCCTCGAAGCCGGAGCGGCACCGCGAAGAACCAGCCCCGTCCTGTCCTTCTTTGGGATCAGGGGCGAACTCTCCCCGCCTCGCTCGTTGCCATCCTCGTCGTTATCCGGCATGAGGCGGAGAGCGCGGGACCTGCGCCAAGGGAGGGGCTCTCTCGACCCCCCGTCGGTCGCCTCGGAGTCGGGCTCCTCTTCCTCCCCATCTTCTTCCTCCTCTCTGCCGGAGTCGCTGGAAGATATGTTCACCATCGCCAAGGATGCCAGGTCCTCAGGAACCTCCGCGGGCACAGGCCCATCCCCGTTGAAGGAGGGCATGGAATTCACCACCTGCTCCCAATCACCCCGAAGGAACGGGGGTACAGGAGCACCCTCCAATCTCGCCACGTCTCCCCCAACCAAGGATTAGAGGACCGCGGCCAGATCTCCACGGGCCAAGACTACGGAGCTCGGGCGAAGGGTGGCATCGGCCTCCCCGAGCCTCCACAGCGGGTGCGAGTGTTCACAAAGCGGAGCCACCCGGTGCTCCAGGAACTCCCTCAGGAGCGACGCCCCGGTCAGCTTCGCTGTCGCCATGTTGCCTGGCCACAGGTCCACGTCCATCCTCTCCAGTACTGGCTTCGCACGGGGATCGACGAGCTCCACGCGGGACCAAGTGTTAACGGCCTTGGGCTGCCTCGTAGGCAGGATCAGCCGGGGGTGGATGCGCCCAGCATCCACCATGACCCACTTGATCCAGAAGCCTTCGATCCTCTTCCCGGGCTTCGAGATAGCATTGGAGCTAGAGTACACAATAAAGCCCGCGCACGCAGTGATGGGGCCGCGAGAAACCCGGAGGTAAAAGTAATGGCGCAGCAAGGCCACCGAGGGCCTTACCCCAACACGAGCCTCGCAGTAATAGGCGAAAATCGCCAGGAGAAGAACAGAGTTGGGATGGAGGTGCAGAGCTTGCAGGTTGTAATGGCGGAGAACAGAAAGGAAGAACTCGGAAAAGGGAGGCGCCAGACCGGCGGCGATGGCGCTCAGGAAGAGCGGGTAGAAGGTGCTTCCTTTATCCTCTGGAAGGGTGGAGCCAACCTTGAGCGCGGCCGACCCGTCGTTGCCTTGCGCCGCCATCATCTAGCGCATCCAGGCAAGGTTCTTCTCCGACACGTTTGGAGGATCTAGAGCGGGCGAGTACCAGGCTCCGGCCGGGGTCTGGCGAGGTGCCATGTCTTGCTAAGATGCACGGTTGGAGTAGATCTGGGGATTTCGGGAGCAAGATGGAGGAGAGCGAGAAAGGGAATCTGGGCAATGACTGGAGAAGCCAAAGAGGGTAAGCCTGGCCGGGTACCGCTCTCTTACCAATTCGTGCAGTTGCCGAGGCGTCGTGGGGAAGCAGGGACGCCCACGTCCAATCAACCGCCACGCGGTGCCCAAGGCCGCAGGCTGTTGGGGCCTCTTGCCCCTTCGCTTCTCTGCTAAGCCAAGTCTAGGCGTGCCTTGGGCCTAGGGGCTACTGTCGGCGTTCTGGGAACGGGGGTACCCAGACTTGCCTGCCTGCGGCCTGCGGCGTGGCTCAAGGAGTGGCCCAGTACGGCCCATCTTCATCAACAGATGCTCAAGACCCTCGCGAGGGGCCAAGCCTCGCGGGGCGGACGACAGGAAGCTTCCTCAGGCACAACCTCGTCAGGCTGGCTCGTGAGGAGGCGGAGAGATCAAGGCGGGGTACCTCACGAGGTGCCCGTGACGCAAGCCATGACGACCGAAGCCAGGTGGGCGCCAGGCGGGCGCCGGCCTGCGCAGAGTCCTTGTTTCCTCTTTGGTGCAAAGGGGGCAAGCGCAGGCAAGGGTATCAAGCAAAGGCAACCATTTCGATGCAACAAGACCAAGACCAGCAGAACGGCAAGATGGAGGTCATCGTGGAGCCCAAGCTGGCGTCATCGTCTGAGTCTTTGGGAGGCGAGGACCAACTTTAGTCAGGATAAGTGTACTAGACGTTCCCCTTCGAAATGGACAATTGTTGGCGCCCTTCCCGCTCAATATTTGGGAAGAGGGCCAGGGCCTCGCTCTACAAATAGGGCTAGCCAGCACAGTAGAAAGGGATCCGGATTCGATCCTTCCCAAGAGGCATCACCTCCACAAGAACTCCTCCCCTCGCGAGGCAGTTCTTCCTTTGTATTGTTCATCATCATCCCCTGAGGCAATCCACCACACCACAAACTAGAGTAGGGTATTACACCACAATGGTGGCCCGAACTAGTATAAACCTCGTGTCCCTTGTGTTGTTCTTCGTGTAGTTTAGATCCCTTGCAAGGCGACGGACGTGAGTAGGTAGGAGGTGTGATCTCCGCGCGCACCCCAGAGTTCGAACCTAAAGGGTCTGCCGGAACCCGACATCCGACATTTGGCGCGCCATGTAGGGGTGCGCCGAAATCCGCCTTCCACCGCCTTGCGTTTCGCCGTCCACCGCATCCATGTCTGACGCTCGTCAAGCCCGCGCCGAGCACAGGGCAGCCCTCACGGCCCATCTTGCACAGGACGCTCGTCAAGCCCTGATGCCTTCCCACCCACCCAGGTTCAAGGCATGGTACTTGCAATTTGGGTTTGTTGCACAAACTATACTGTAGGGGGTTCCTTTACAGTCTTTCGATCAAAAAAAATATATTTGGGAAGATGGCCAGGGCCTTGCTCTACAAATAGGTCTAGCCACCACAGTAGAAAGGGATCCAGATTCGATCCTTCCCAAGAGGCATCACCTCCACAAGAACTCCTCCCCTCGCGAGGCAGTTCTTCCTTTGTATTGTTCATCATCAGCCCCTGAGGCAATCCACCACACAACAAACTAGAGTAGGGTATTACACCACAATGGTGGCCCGAACTAGTATAAACCTCGTGTCCCTTGTGTTGTTCTTCGTGTAGTTTAGATCCCTTGCGAGGCGATGAGACGTGAGTAGGTAGGAGGTGTGATCTCCACGCGCACCCCAGAGTTCGAACCTAAAGGGTCTGCGGGAACCCAAAATCTAACATGATCCAAGATCACACTGAGTCCATAGGAAATCTACAATACTATTGAAAAGGGATGAGGTTTTGATCATGACTCAATTGCTCAAGTGCTTAGTGATATTGCTCCAAAAATCGAAAAATCCTTCTCCACTTCATATATGTCCGATCCCTAAAGTTTCATCTCGGTCCCACAATTTTTTTATCCTGGACCCACCGAGTTGGTCCTACAGACTGCCAGAGCCAAACCCTAGAATTTTGGTCTCACTGAGATTGTGATCCGTCTCACCGTGTTGTTGTGATCAAGCTTCTGTAAGCCAATTCGTTCATTTCGTAATTATGGAATTGAACTGATCGAAACTACCAAAATGAGGTCATGCCTAGGTTATCGCATATTGGTGTCCGAGATTTCCACTTCAGCCCCACCGAAAAGCCCAACGTTTCATATCTTTTGCACATGCCGGTCTCACTGAGTTTTTGGACCGGCGTCACCGAGTTGATTCAGAAGTGTGTAACAGTTGGATTTTGAGTGAAGGCTATAAATACCCCTCCACCCCCACCTACTCTCTAAGAGAGCCATCAGAACGGATCTACACGTCAACATTCATTTTCTCAGAGAGAACCACCTACTCATGTGTTGAGATCAAGAGATTCCAATACAACCACTTGAACCTTGATTTCTAGCCTCTTCAAGTTTCTTTCCACCCCAGTCGCTCAACTATCCAAGCCAAATCTATGAGAGAGCGATTCTTTTTTTGCGGGGTATGAGAGAGCGATTCAGTGTTGAAGTTACTATCATTTGAAGCACAAGAGCAAGCAGTTCATCATCAACAACACCATCCATTACCTTTTGGAGAGTGGTTTCTCCTAGATTGATTAGGTGTCACTTGAGAGCCTCCAAGAGATTGTGGAGTTGAACCAAGGAGTTTGTAAGGGCAAGGAGATCGCCTACTTCGGGAGGATCTACCCGAGTGAGGCTAGTCCTTCATGAACGTAAGACATGGTGGAATAGACAAGGTTGTTTCTTTGTGCACCCTTCATGTGTGGAGCCCCCCGTGGACTCGCACAACTGTTAGCCTTTGTGGGTTGAAGTATCCATCAATTTGGACGCACGATAGCACCACCGATCGGAACCACGCTGAGGGAGTCCTGGATTAGGGGGTGTCCGGATAGCCGAACTATCATCATCGGCCGGACTCCAAGACTATGAAGATACAAGATTGAAGACTTCGTCCCGTGTCTGGATGGGACTTTCCTTGGCGTGGAAGGCAAGCTTGGCGATACGGATATGTAGATCTCCTACCTTTGTAACCGACTCTGTAACTGTATGGAACTGTACTGGAGGGATGGCTCAACGGACCCTGCAAAATCCACAGTACGAAGGGCGCCACTCCAACACATAGCCTTCGAGCATGTTGGATACTATGGCAGGTGGCCAAAAGTGGCGAAGGCTTTTTAGCCCCGGGCAACCAGCCCAGCAGTACCAGTACGGTATTAACAGTCTTCGAGACTTTCACATCAAATAACATGCGGAAGCGAACAATCCGCAGCCTCGCCGAAGTCTACCAAGTAGCAACAACAAATCCATGGAGCGACACGGCTATCACCTTCAATGCCAGCGATGAACCTAAATTCCGAACAGCTCGAGCACCAGCCGCATTGGTCCTCAGTCCGATAGTGGACGACTTTCGTCTTACCAAGATACTCATGGATGGCGGCAGCGGATTAAACCTCATATACGAGGAAACCCTTCAAAAATGGAAATTGACTGGAGTCGCATTGAGCGGAGCAGCACAACCTTCAGGGGAATAATCCCTAGTGGAGAAGTACGCTGCACAGGAAAAATCACACTAGACGTAGTGTTCGGCTCGTCGGACAACTACAGGTCCGAAGAGGTCACGTTCCAAGTGGCCCCATTCGGCAGCGGATATCACGCCTTGTTAGGGCGAGAGACATTCACAATCTTCCAAGCAATACCCCATTACGGGTACATAAAGCTCAAAATGCCTGGGCCCAATGGAATAATCACTCTCGTCAGTGATCCAGATATAGCACTCCGCGCTAAAAATAAGACAGCCGCACTGGCCCTAGAGGCATTATCCAAAGCCCTAGCCACAGAAGAACTCACTGCGCTGCGCTCCATGGTGGATAGGGACGATGTGATACTCAATAAGAGGTCTAAGTCCACCTCTTTTAAACCAGCAGAGGAAATAGTCAAATTCCAGGTCCATCCAACGGACCCCACAAAGACGGCCTCCATTGGGGCACAATTAAATCCTGATGTAGAAGCCACACTATGAGAATTCCTTCGGGAAAATTGGGACATTTTCGCCTGGCACCCTTCAGACATGCCAGGAATCCCACGTAGGCTGGCAGAGCACAGCCTAAACATCCTAAAAGAATTTAAGCCAGTCAAACAGGCTCTTCGGCGATTTTCCGAACCCAAAAGACAGGCAATGGGAGAGGAGCTAGCCAAGCTCTTAGAAGCCAGATTCATCAGAGATATAAAACATCCGGACTGGCTAGCCAACCTAGTAATGGTACCCAAAAAGGACAAATCCTGGCGCCTTTGTGTCAATTTCAAAGACCTTAACAAGGCCTGTCCAAAGGACCCTTTCCCTCTCCCTCGCATCGACCAAATCATCGATGCTACCGCAGGGCACGATTCATTGTGCTTCCTCGACGCATACTCCGGATACCATCAAATCAAGATGGCGGAAAAAGACCAGGCCGCAACGGCATTCATTACTCCATATGGACCATTCTGCTTCAACACAATGCCCTTCGGACTCAAAAATGCCGGCGCAACATATTAGCGCATGATTTCGACATGTCTGGCTACCCAGATAGGCAAGACGGTAGAGGCATACGTAGACGATGTGGTCGTCAAGACCAAACACGTCGAAACTCTAGTAGACGACTTGAGGGTGACATTCGACAACCTCCGAGCATATGACATTAAGCTCAACCTGGAAAAATGTGTGTTCGGCGTACGAGCGGAAAGCTCTTGGGCTTCATTGTATCCGGTAGAGGAATTGAAGCAAACCCAGCCAAGATCCGAGCTCTGTCACAATTGGATATCCCAAAAGACCTCAAGCAAATACAAAAACTAATTGGATGCGTGGCGGCTCTAAGCCGCTTCATCTCCCGTTTGGGAGAAAAGGCACTGCCCCTCTATCGCCTCCTCCGGCGCACCGAACACTTCGAATGGACGGATGCTGCCGCGGCCGGACTCGAAGAAACAAGACCATATTGGCAACAAAACCGGTCCTGGCCGCGCCCAACCCGGGCGAACCTATGTTATTATACATTGCGGCAACACATCAAGTTGTCAGCGCCGCACTCGTCGTCGAACGAGAAACAGAAGGGCACAAATTCCCTCTTCAAAAACCAGTGTACTACGTATCCACTGTCTTAACTCCATGCAAGTTCCGTTACCCACATTATCAAAAGATAGCGTATGCGGTGTTCATGGCATCCCGGAAGCTGCGACACTACTTTCAAGAGTGTTCCATAACAGTGGCCTTCGAAGTACCTCTCAACGATATTATAAACAATCGCGACGCGACAGGCAGGATTGCAAAATGGGCCATTGAGCTCTTACCATTTGACATAACCTACAAACCACGACGAGCTATAAAATCGCAAGTTTTGGCTGACTTCATCGCCGAATGGACCGAAGCCGAACTCCCTAAAGAGTATGGCGCATAATCCAATTGGATCATGCATTTCGACGGTTCCAAAATGTTGGTTGGCTTGGGGGCTGGCGTCGTCTTGACGTCCCCAACCGGAGACACAGTCCAATACGTGCTTCAAATAATGTACACGGACTCCAACAATGCAGCCGCATACGAGGCCCTTCTACATGGCCTTCGGATGGCAATCTCCATGGGTATTCAACGCCTAGAGGTGCGCGGGGATTCAAACCTTGCAATATCCCAAGTAAATGGAGACTTTGACGCCAAGGATCCGAAAATGGCAGCCTACCGTAATGCCGTCCTAAAAATGTCAGCCCGGTTCGAAGGACTCGAATTCCACCATGTAGCCCGGGATAATAACCAGGAAGCAGACATGTTGGAACGCATCGACGCAAAACGTGACGCCGTCCTTCCAAACATCTTCCTGGAGCGGCTTTTTAAGCCATCCGTATTATGGGAAGAGGAGTCCGGAAATAACAATTCGGAACCAACTGCATCGCCTAACACAGAACATTCTGACACAATCGGTGGCTCAGCTAATGAAATAACAGATTCAGCCCACGAAATACTGGCAGTAATTGCCCCGTGGACGGAACCATTCCTAGCCTACTTAATCAGGCAGGAACTTCCCGAAGACCAAAATGAGGCCCGCTGCATAGTTCGGCGATCTACAGCCTACAAGGTCCATGAGGGAGAACTTTATAAGAAAAGCACAACCGGAGTCCTTCAAAGGTGTATCTCCGAAGAGGAACGGCGAAATCTCCTGGCTGAAATTCACGCCGGACTCGGCGGGCACCACGCCGCCGCCCGGGCCCTTGTAGGCAAGGCCTTCCGTACAGGATTTTATTGGCCGACCGCCCGGGCAGATGCTCAGGACTTAGTCCAACGATGCGTCGGTTGCCAGCTCTTTGCTAATCAGAGCCACATGCCACCCACCGCCCTCAAAACTATACCCATCACTTGGCCGTTTGCGGCCTGGGGGCTTGACATGGTTGGACCCCTTAAAGGGAGAACCCACAAGCACAAATACTTATTGGTCATGGTGGACAAATTCACCAAATGGATAGAGGCCAAGCCGGTTAAAACGGCAAAATCCGGACCTGTGATAGACTTCATATCCGGGGTAGTACACCATTTTGGCATCCCCCACAGCATCGTCACTGATAATGACACGAATTTCATGGCCGACGAGGTTAAACTATGGTGCAAAAACATGGGCATCAAGCTCGACTACGCTTCAGTCTACCACCCTCAAACTAAGGGTCAAGTGGAACGGGCAAATGGTATAATCATGAGCGGCATCAAACCCAGATTAGTGCGGTCCCTCACGGAATCTAACACGCACTGGGTAGAGGAGCTCGACTCCGTACTCTGGGGGCTGTGGACCACGCCAAACTGCACTACCGGATTCACACCATTTTTTATGGTATACCGCGCTGAGGCAGTTTTGCCCTGCGATATAATTCATGACTCACCTCGCGTGCGCATGTACGAGGAAAGGGAAGCCGAGTTGGATCAGCAGGACAGTTTGGACGCTTTGGAGGAGGAGCGCGACGTGGCAAAATCCCGTTCCGCATTCTATCAACAGCAGGCTCGAAGATATCAAAGCAGAGAAGTACGGGCCAAAACTTACAATGTTGGCGAGCTAGTTCTACGCCTGCCGGACAAGAAAAAGAACAAACTTAGGCCCAAATGCGAAGGTCCCTTCATCATCGACCAAGTCCTTACCGGCGGTGCATACCGTCTACGCAACGCATCTGACAACCGACTCGAGCCAAACCCATGGAACGCAGCCCGTCTCCGAAGATTTTACGCCTAGCGCCGGACTCAGGGTTCATCTCCTTCCTCCGTCCACCTTTCATTTTTTCGCTGTCTTTGTTTTCCCTCCTTTTTCCTCCCTCTTTCAGTACAAACCCCTTGAGGGCTGATCTGCGCTTTGTTCGCACTCACTCGATGTGCTACTCGCACTCGTTATACCTGGGGGCTTCTTTAACAGAAGCTTATTTCTACGGGCTTCATGCCCAACACATGTGTCATACTTCTGCATGTACCTTTTGATCACCATCATATGCATCGATATGACTTAAGTTTTGGCCAAGCCGGGTGGCCTGGCTCCTGTGCTTACCCCTACGTTCCCGATTGTTCGGCTAGGAGGTAAAGGGAGCACCTCTGCGATTGTTACTGCCGGGTCAGCCGGATGTGTACCTTAGACTGGGTGAAGCCGAAGGCTAGCGTTCTTAAGGGAATATTCGGTCGGTGACCTGAAAGATGATTTATTACTTACTTATTTATCTGCCCCTAGATGCTTTTTCTGCTATTTTCGCAGTCCGGACATGCACTTTAGGGCATGCCTCCCAGGGAAAGGAACCCTTAACGGAACTATTCTCCCTGGAATATGTTTCTTACTAACCATGTAATATAACGTAGCTAGTTGGGCACTTGTCTGATAAAGCAATTATGACACCTATGCCTTGTCTCCATGCACGCCCCGGTTCTTTTATAACCATAAGGGTGTTCGGACACACTCCGGACTGTTGGGTCCCGAGGTTGAAGCGAAAAGGTCGGCAAAGACAAACGATCTACAATCCGGCTAGAAGGCATTCTATATGTCATTTTTAAATTACATCGTCAAGCTGACTGATTGTACTCCTTTTCAATCCCATCTAACAGGCTGCCTAATTTACAGTCCTGTTGGGAATATTTCGCGGCCAACTCTACTTGGCCGTACATCAAGCTCACAGGGATCTCCTTCCCATCAGGCCCCACAGGTCCGACCTCCGCCATGTGGTTTGGGTCAGCCTTCGGGTACCGCATCTTCACCATGGCCCAGGCCTCCCTGGCGCCTTGACGGCAGGCCGATATCTTCCACAGACGAAGACGTCGCCGTACTCCCTGAAGCTTCTCAGCAAGCCCTCCAAGGCCCTCAGGTAGGGAGACGGAAGGCCATAAGGCCTGAACGACGCCGCTCATGGCCTGCCGAACACGTTCGTGTAGTTGCAGCAGCTCGGGAAGAGGATCTCCCGTGGAACCAGACATCTCCTTAGCCGGACGACCCGTGAGCACACCTACAGACAAATTTCTGTCAATCGACTTCCTCGCCGAACTCTTCTTTTCAAAAGAGTTTGCTCAAGCACTTACTATAAATGCCGCGACGAAGCCGCCGATTCTCCTTTACGAAGTTAGACAGCTGGACCTGAACATCTTTTAGTTCTTCGCCCAGCTAGGTGTTGGCATCTTGGAGTTTGTTTCTCTCCTGCTGCACCCTCATAAGCACCCTCTCGCCGGCCTTCAACTGCTGCAACAGCTGTTGCTTGTCCGGATCTAGTCCGGAACCCTCTGCAATATTATTGTCAGACTATACACACACGCCGCACTTCATAAACTACTTCTCTTTTCAAAATATGAATTACCAGAGGGGGTCTCCGTGGCTCCCCCGGCAGCGGCTAGTGCGGCCTCAAGTTGGGCCTTGCATTCTTGAAGCTCCTGGGACAGGTGGGTATTCTTCTCGGTAAGATCCTGCATTACAAATGATCCTTAAATCAGTTAGTTTAACTATTTTAAGTCTCGGGGGCTACTGGCATATATAACTATTAAAATTCCTCACCCGTATGTCTTTTACATACTGCTCTGTGGCTCTGGTTAAACCATCTTGAGCAACACGGAGGTGCGCGTCTCCCGCATTAAAGGCATTCAATGCCTCTGGGAGAAACATGTGTCACGAAGAACTGTGCGACGGGCCTGTGATTCATGGCGCTCTCCACCTCAGACCTGGTGGCTGACAACCTGTCGGCATCCTCCGTTGGAGGAGCATCCGGCTCGCGCCTTGCGCTTGCCTCCCCCTCCGGACCAGGCGTTCGAGCCTGGCTGGCGGAGGCTTGGTTGGCACCCTCTCCGGACTCAGTCCGGCGAGCGCTCTTTCTCCTGGAAGAATCATGAGCATTAATATACCTCCCAGGGGTCTTTCCCTTAAAAGACAATGGTGCACCATACCTTTGCGGCGGTGTTTCGATTCGCGCCGCACTCCTCTTCCGCCTGCTAGGCCGTACTGACCTCGTTTGGCTAGTCGACGCGGGCTCGGCTTCCCGCTGTAAAGGCACCTCCTGCGAAGCACCATTGGTACACGATGGTCAGGAATAAGCATTAAAAAGGTAACGGTGTCAGGACTTCGGTCGTACTCACCTGGGAAGCCGGACATAAACCAGGGTAGTGAGCCGTAATGGCGACCAAAGCATTGTCTATGCTGAGCTGGTGGAACACCCCGTCAATTAAATCCACCTTTATGTCCGGATCCTCTTCGGAGGCCGGATCAAGGGATCTTCCCGGATCCTCGGGTTGTGGAGTTGGGCTTTCTATGCCCTCCACATCCCGGCGCAGTTCCTTCGTCGAAATCATAAAGTAAGACACTTATCTTTGAAAAGCACGGATCAGATATATAAGCATCCGCTTACCCAGCTCCGAGGGTTATTCAGGGAGAATCCATTCAATGGATTCGTGCGGAGGAAGTCCTCCTTCTCCCCCTTGTACAAGCCGGACAGGATCTTCACCAGATCGGCGGCCGACCCCGGCCCCGTGCGGCCATGACGGGTGGCGTCATTCTCCCTGTTGAAATCCCACATGGGGTGGCCCCTATATTGGAGCGGCTGCACCCCTCGCATAATGCATGTGGCCATGACTCCAATCATGGTTAATCCGGAATGGGCTAGTAACCGTATCCGGCCCATCAGATAGTGGACGCTCCTATCATCTTCCTGTTGAGGGCTCCGTGGGCGCCAACTCAGGCGTTTCTTCAGAGGAGCGTTGCTAAACTCCGGGAGGCCGATCCGGACTGGATCCGGCAGCGGGGCGTCTTCCATATAGAACCACTCCGAAGGACAGTCTTCGGACGCCTTCTTCGGGGTTCCGGATAGATATCCGGTCCCGGCGATGCGCCATATTTCGGCTCCGCCCACTTGATATATCGACCCCTCGTAAGAACAGGGTACGAGGCAAAACAGCCTCTTCCACAACGCAAAATGGGGCTCGATGCCCAAGAATAGCTCGCAAAGAGCTACAAAGCCCGTGATGTGCAAAATGGAGGCGGGCGTGAGGTGGTGAAGTTGGAGTCCATAAAACTCCAGGAGCCCCCGGAGAAACGGATGTATAGGAAATCCGAGTCCCCTTATTAAGTAGGGGATGAAGCATACGCGCTCTCCTTTGGAGGGATTGGGGACGCTCTCTGCCTGCTTCCCACCCTGGTAGGTGGCCAGTCCGGCTTGAACCAGAACCATAAAGGCCGGGGGAAGGTATCCTTCTGCTTGGAGCGTCACTAACTCGCTATGCGGGACTGAGCATCTCCTCCAATCTCCTGCCTGAGGACTGGGAGCGCGAGAAGAGGAGCCGCGTCGACTGTCCATGTTGGAATGGATTTTTTGTCAGATGCGCCTCGATGAGTACTTGCGGAAGGAGGATGGTGTGATTTGGATCTGGATCCTCACCTCTCTTATAGGCAGCTTATTCGCACAGCTAGGGGGTAAAGCGTAAGAATACCCTGGCTTTTCGCATTCGTACGACACGTGGAAGAAGGCCATTATTGGACGTAGAAGCCAAGGAGCGCAACATTTATGAAGCAACCGGACACTATCCGGCAAACACATGAAACATGAAGGAGAACCCGCCTTGCAAACGCCAAAGACAACATACGCGCCGGACTTGTCGTCATTGAAGCCTGGTTCGGGGGCTACTGAGGGAGTCCTTGATTAGGGGGTGTCCGGATAGCAGAACTATCATCATCGGCCGGACTCCAAGACTATGAAGATACACGATTGAAGACTTCGTCCCGTGTCCGGATGGGACTTTCCTTGGCGTGGAAGGCAAGCTTGGCGATACGGATATGTAGATCTCCTACCATTGTAACCGACTCTGTGTAACCCTAGCCCTCTCCGGTGTCTATATAAACCGGATGGCTTTAGTCCATAGGACGAACAACAATCATACCATAGGCTAGCTTCTAGGGTTTAGCCTCCTTGATCTCGTGGTAGATCTACTCTTGTAACACACATCATCAATATTAATCAAGCAGGACGTAGGGTTTTACCTCCATCAAGAGGGCCCGAACCTGGGTAAAACAACGTGTCCCTTGTCTCCTGTTACCATCCGCCTAGACGCACAGTTCGGGACCCCCTACCCGAGATCCGCCGGTTTTGACACCGACACACGCCCAAAATCACCATGTCTTCGTTGTGTTTGATTTCTCCGATCCCTCCTTTACATTCATGTGCAAATTCATTACTTTTCGCTGCTCAACTCTTAGACTTGCTTGTGTAGGGTGTTTTTGTCTTAGTAGAATTGCTAAAACTTGCCTACAACTAAAGTGGGGAAAGGATAAGGTTTCATTTGATCAAGTAGTCTAATCACCCACCTCTAGACATACTTTCGATCCTACAAGTGCTATCAGAGCTTTGGAGTCCATTGCATTGGTTTCACAACCTAGGAGAGTATGGCATCTAGTGAGGGTAATTATCACTGTAGAGGTCCATATTTCGACGGTACAAACTTTGCTAGTTGGAAACATAAGATGAGAATGCATATTCTTGGTCATAAGCCCGCCATTTGGGTTGTTGTTCATGTTGGAATGCAAGGTGAAATCTTTGAGGATGGTAAGGAACCGGATCATGAAGCAGCCATGAAACAATTGAAGATGTTGCAATACAATGCTCAAGCATGTGACATTATCTTCAATGGTTTGTGCTCCGAGGAGTTAAACAAGATTAGGCGCCTCAAGAATGCAAAGGAAATTTGGGACACTTTGATTGATATGCACGAAGGAACCGAGTCCATCAAGGAATCCAAGTTGGATGTGCTTCAAAGTCAACTTGACAAGTTCAAGATGAAGGATGATGAAGGAGTCACCGAAATGTATTCTAGGCTCGCTCTCATCACAAATGAGATTGCCGCGTAGGAAGTAAAGATATGACCGACAGGTTCATCATCAAGAAGATCCTTAGAGCATTGGATGGAAAATATGATACCGTGTGCACATTGATGCAAATGATGCCCAACTACAAAGATCTCAAGCCCACATAAATCATTCGAATGATTCTTGCTCATGAGATGTTACTTAAGGACAAGGAGGAGCTCCACAACAAGTCAAGTGGTGCATACAAATCCTCAAGCGATGCTCCCACAACATCAAGTGATAAGCTAGTATCCAATGAGGAGATAAGCCTAATGGTGAAGAACTTCAATGATACATATCCATTGTATCTACTTTTCCAAACACTTTTTCTCTTGTTTTGGACTCTAATTTGCATGATTTGAAGGAAACTAACCCGGACTAACGCTTTTTTCAGGAGAATTACCATGGTGTTGTTTTGTTGCAGAAATCAAAGTTCTCAGATTGATCTGAAAATTTACGGAGAAGTTTTGTGTAATATATAAAAAATATTGGTAGAAAAAGATACCAGAGGGGGGCCACCTAGGAGCCACAAGCACAGGGGTGCGCCCACCCCCAAGGGTGCGCCTAGCGAGCTTGTGGGAAACCTGGACCTCCGACAACCCTAACTCTAACTCCATATATACCTATTCACCAAAAAAACTTATAGAGAATGATTCATCACGTTTTACGATATGGAGTTGCCGCTGCCGGTGTCAAAACCGGTGGATCTCGGGTAGGGGGTCCCGAACTATGTGTCCAAGGCTAATGGTAACAGGAGGCGGGGGACACAATGTTTACCCAGGTTCGAGCCCTCTCTATGGATGTAATACCCTACTTCCTTCTTGATTGATCTTGATGAATATGAGTATTACAAGAGTTGATCTACCACAAGATCGTAATGGCTAAACCCTAGAAGTCTAGCCTATGAGGTTATGATGATTGTAACTCTAACCCTAGAAGTCTAATCCTCCGGTTTATATAGACATCGGGGGGGGGGGGGGCTAGGGTTGTACAAAGTCGGTTACAAAGAAAGGAATCCATATATCCGAATCACCAAGCTTGCCTTCGAGGCAAAGGAGAGTCCCATCCGGACATGGGACGAAGTCTTCTATCTTGTATCTTCATAGTCCAACAGTCCGGCCAATGTATATAGTCTGACTGTCCGAGGACCCCTTAGTCAAGGACTCCCTTAGTAGCCCCTGAACCAGACTTCAATGACGATAAGTCCGGCGTGCAGATTGTCTTCGGCATAGCAAGGCAGGTTCCTTCTCCGAATACTTCGACATAGTCTTCCGAACATAGGAAACGTGTCTCGCTCTGCAAAACAAGTACCACACACAACCGTAGAGAGTATAATCTTTCACGAGTCTAATCCGCTAACAACTTTTTGTAGCATGACATCACACCATTGCCCGGTCATTATTCGAACCGTTCTTTAGCCTGCTACTCTGTATTTCGAGGTGCAGTTTCACTGGCACATCTTGTCGAAGCAGAGATCATGTCCCCTTATCACGGGATTCTCATCAATACAGGCATGGGTAAACCAACCATGTCATCTGCACGTCGCTTGGGGAATAGGCGGATTTTAAGGCAAGGGGAGAGGCGCATGACTTTTATTGTCTTTATAAGGGGATAAGGATTCATCCTCGTTCACCCACGCCTTCTCCTTCCTCTGCCGATCCATTCTCGAGCTCCAGCGCCCAAGCTCTCACCTTCTCCACCCGAAAAAGCACTCCAATCATGTCCAGATCCGGAGCTGGAGGCAAGTGGATGGCCTCCTCCGCCAAGAAGGAGGACATCAAGAAGCTCCGGGCAGCCGGGTACTTGTCCAAGGACATCGCTCATCGACTTCCGGCCAAGGGACAAATTGTCCCTACCCCGGAGCCCCAGGAAAGGGTGGTGTTTCTCACCCACTTCGTCCACGGGCTGGGATTCCCCCTCCACCCATTCGTCCGTGGACTGATGTTCTACTATGGGCTAGACTTCCATGACTTGGCCCCAACTCCATCCTCAACATCTCGACATTTATTGTCGTGTGCGAGGCCTTCCTACGCATCCCACCTCACTTTGGCCTATGGCTGATGAGCTTCAATGTGAAGCCAAAGGTGGTGACGGCCAACAAGCGGAGTGCGTAGGCGCCATGGTAGGCAAGATGCCAAATGTCACCTGGCCCAAAGGCTCCTTTGTGGAGACTGTAAAGGGGTGGAAATCGGGGTGGTTCTACATCACTGAGCCACGCGACACTAACTAGACGACAACCCCCAAATTCTGATCCGGAGTCCCCATGCGGCTCACCTCCTGGCAAGAGAAGGGTCTGGCCTGGGGCTCAGCGGAAGAGCTGACCGGGCTCCAGACGTGTGTTCAGAACATGATAAGCAAGAGAATCAAGCTTGTCAACGTGGTCAAGGTTATGCTCTTCCACCGGATTCTTCCGTGCCAGAGACGGACTTGCAATTTGTGGGAGTTCGGCCCGGCTAAGCACCAGATGCTGCTGGAGCTCTTCGGCATGACGCATGAAGACGTCTAGAAGGTGCTCTTCAAGGTCGGCGAGGTACCTCGCCCACGACCGAGGATCGTGGGCTTAGCTCAAAATGCCGGGCTAATCCGGTAAGTTCTTTCCTGTTTTTAAGGTATATCCTTTACTAGCATATCCGAGGGAGGAATCTAAGCTTCCCTACTAATCTTTCAGGCCTGGGTAGAGATAGCGGAGCAGATTAACTGTCCAGCTCCGCTGCCCGAAGATCCAGAAACGCCTCTTCCGACGAAGATGCTATTTTCGGCGCCTTATGAGGTGCAGGAGAAGAAGGCCAAGAAGAAGGCCCCGGGGACCAGAAGCGGTGTCCATCGCAAGGGCACTTCGGACGTGACGTCCGAAGACGCCGGGACGCACTCCTCCACCAAAGACAATGAGGAAGAGGAGGAGGAAGAAGAGACCCGTCCCCCCCTGCTTGGGGGAGAAAGAAGAGGAATGCCTTCACACATGGGGAGGCTGAGGCGTCCAAGAAAGGGAAAACTTCCCCTCCGAACAACTCCGCAGCGGTCACCAACAGCGGCGGGGAGTGGGAGCCCAGGGTCAAGCCCCTAGCCAACTTGTAAGTATTTGGACACAGTAATATATCCTACTTTATTGTTTTTAATGTGCTGGATCATGCACTTGCAGCCCGGCCCAGTACAACATCGCACAGTCCTCCTCTTCGGAGGGATTGCTGGACCCGTCCGCGATGAACAATGAGTCCCTTCCGACGACCTCCTCCCCCAAGGCCGCGGACAACACCGAGGTGTTGCCTCGAAGGATCCCAAGCCGGGGAGGGGATCAAGAGGCCGTCCCAGTGGTGCCGGAGGGTAAAACCCCGGTCACCGAACACATGGGGGGACAGACCCCTATGGACACTAACGATGGGCGCCGTATCCAATTCGGCCCCCAGCCGAATACAGCTCCGGAGACCCAAGTGGCTCCGGATTTAGGCCAGCCACCTCTTTTTGAACAGGGGGCGAGCCAACTCCACAGGTGACCTCTATCCATCCATAGGCACCGGATAGATTACTGGAAGCGCTGCAAGGCGCTTCCATTGTGGAAGAACACCATACTCTTATGAGTACGGTGATTGAGAAGGTCCAGTCCGCCAAAAACAGACTGAACGAAGCCTGCGCTAGCCTTCTAACAGGCTTTGAGGTAAGTAATAAAATTGTAAAAGAATATCACAGTGTAGACAGTAGCCCCTGATGCTCTGGTCGGTGTTCGGAAAGAAAAGCCGAACAAAGGATCAAAATAGTTTTCGCAGGAGTCTAACATAACATGTCTATGTGAATAAGTAGGCATCACTGCTAGCTTCTGCAGCTCATACTGCGGAGGTCTCTGGACTGAAACAGAACTTGGAGCGAGCCAAGGAAGAGCTTGGCCTCGTGAAGAAGCAGCTCGAAGAAAACAAAGGTATGTAGTAACCTGCGTGTATAATTAGGGAGGATGAATTGTTCGTGCTGACTAAAGTGTCATGAACTTTATCAGGGGCCATGACTGAGGTGGCAGCCCTTAAGAAGGCGTTGGCCGAGGCCGAGGACAAAGCGGGCAAGGAACGGACCGCACGTGAGAAGCAAGAGGCCCGAGTTAGCGAGGTCCAGCAAGAGCTCCAGGACACCGTCAAGAAGTACGAGTCCTTGGAGCATGATTCTAAGACTCAAGAGTCCGAACTTGCCAACGCCCACCAGAGTGCGCAAGACGCCCGAGCCGAAGCCTAGGGTGCCCTCCAGGAGATCCAGGCGGCCAAGAAAATTACGACGGGTAAGGCTTTCATTATGCAAAGCAGATATATGAAGGAAACATTCCTGTTACTTACCCAGGTTTGGAGCTCTCCAGGGGTGTTTGCAGATCTGTCGCGCAACATATCAGATGCTGTAGAATTTTACCGAGCAGAAGAAGGGAGCTCTAGAGAGAAGCTATTCTGGTCTCAATACCTTGGACCAAAACTTCCGGTGCCCTTTAGCGACCAGCTAAAACAGCTGGTCGAGCTACATAAGGCGGCCGAACTGGCCATGAAGGACTTAATAGTCCGGCTATAGCTTGCCGAGCCCATGCCCAACAGCTACTTCGGACTCGTCAAGCGGCTTGTGAGTGCCTGCGCACAGTTGGAAGCCATCAAGCGGTCGTTCTGCATCGAAGGTGCACGGATGGCCTTTTCCTGCACCAAGGTGCACTGGGCGAAGATGGATGCCAAGAAGCTGATGGCCGAGGGGCCACCTGAGGGAAAGGAGCACCACCGACCCGAACTGTACTTTGATAGTGTCCTAGAGGGATCCTGCCTTGTGGCGGAGAAATGTGCAAAGGATATTATATTCCCATGAAAACATTCATTTGATCATGCCCTGTAATATGAAACAAGGTCGTTTATGCAATATAATGCTTATTTATTTAAAATTTTACCTCCTATGCGGCCGTTTATGAAATCTGAGAGTTGGCCAGTCGTTGGCTTCTGCCCCCATGTAGATAGTACGGGGGTGTTCGGGATAAATCTAAACACTCTTTATCAAAGTTTTTGGTCCTTTAAGGAGGTGTTTAGCACAACGAACAAGGCAATCAGACTATACGGCTTTATCACCCTCACTTAGCCATAGGAGTTCGATAATTTTAAATTTTGGCGCAACCCCTAGTATTTGGAGGGCCGAACTTGCGGCGCTATACAAGCCTAATCGGACAAAAACCGATTCCTCGCGTAAAGCAAAAAATCTCTAAGGAATTGAAAACCTCTCGAACAGCTGACCAGCTCTCGCCGCATCATGGCAGTCAGTTTTCGGCTTTTTCTACTGAGGTGCTCGTCCGGAGGAACCGGGACACAATTGCTGTAGTTCTCCCTTTACTACCCTAGCCGATATAGCGAAACGTAAGGTAGTAAGCACAGGAGCCGGGCAACCCAACTTTTGACCAAAGACATGATTCGGAGCCGATGCATATAATGTTATAAGTTCGGGGTGCCAAACTGTACTATAAAAGTGTTCGGACTTTCTTGTCGTGTTATGGGGTACAATGAAGCCCCTGGCGAATGGCGTACGAGAATGTACGGGTGCAATTGATAATAAATAAACAGACAAGGAAAAAATTAAGTAATAAGCTGATGCTGCAAATTATTTTCCATTGTAATTTGATTAATATGTCAAGGCGTATGTGTACAAGTAACGTGATAAGCAAATAAGGCTATTTAACATGCCGCGACCAAGAGCGAGCTGCGTGCGGGTATTTAAAACAGGTATGACGATCATTAGCAGAGACCACCTGAGTATTCCCTTGTACGTCAAAGCCCCTTGCCTTCTTGGTGTATCTGTCCCGCAATGGGTCCGATGATCAGGTTATTAGAAAAGCCTCGAGAAGAGAAAAAACCTGAAAGAAAGAGAAACAATGAAGGTATGCGGATATAGGGGCAGTTGAACCACATTGTGGACCATGGTCTAGCTACGCCTTCGTCCAAGCCCATGGTATTTTAAGTGCGTAGTTGTGTACGTGTGGCACGAATTTCACCGCTTGATTGGGACTAGAACGGAGGCCGAATTGCTAGTTGAGCTCTGGACGAGCCGGACGGTCCTGCTGCAGAGTAGTTTGGACTCGCTTGACGGTGTCCGGGGGCTTTATCGCCGAATTGAGGTTCTACCTGAGAAGGCTACTCTGTACTTCTGCTGCGAGGGCCGCGGTGTGCTCCTCAATACGGAGGGAGCGCTCCGTATTTCCATTGACTGTGATAACACCTCGAGGTCCGGGCATCTTGAGCTTAAGGTAGGCGTAGTGCGGCACTGCATTGAATCGAGCAAATGCGGTTCATCCGAGCAGTGCATGGTACCCACTGCGGAAGGGAACGATATCGAAGATTAACTCTTCGCTTCGAAAATTGTCCGGGGATCCGAAGACCACTTCTAGTGTGATTGAGCCCGTATAACAGGCCTCTACACCCGGTATGACACCTTTAAAGGTGGTTGTGGTGGGCTTGATCCTTGAGGGATCGATAGCCATTTTGCGCACTGTATCCTGATAGATCAGGTTCAGGCTGCTGCCACCATCCATGAGGACTCGTGTGAGGTGGAATCCATCAATAATTGGGTCAAGGACCAGTGTGGCTGAGCCGCCATGACGGATACTGGTCGGATGGTCCCTGCGATCGAAGGTGTTCGGACAAGAGGACCATGGGTTGAACTTTGGGGCGACTGGCTCCATCGCGTAGACGTCCCTGAGTGCGCGCTTGCGCTCCCTCTTGGGGATGTGGGTGGCATATATCATGTTCACCGTTTTGACTTGGGGGAAAATTTCTTCTGCCCCCTGTGTTTGGTGGTCGAGATTCCTCATCATCGTCCTTGCTTTGCGACCCTTTCTCCCTATTCTCGGCATTTAACTTGTCGGCCTGTTTGAAAACCCAACATTCCCTGTTGGTATGATTGGTTGGTTTATCCGGAGTGCCATGGATTTGGCATGGTCGATCTAGAATGCGGTCCAGACTGGACGGGCCCGGATTGTTCCTTTTAAATGGCTTCTTCTGCTGACTAGACTTAGAGCCGCTGAATCCAGCGTTGACCGCTGTGTCTTCGGTACTATCACCGTTGTTTCAACGCTTATGTCTATTGCGTCGAGGCTTGCCGTTGCTGTTTCTGGCTTCATAAGTTCCAGGTTCGCTTGTGTTGTTGTTGCTGTGGGCTAGCCAGCTGTCTTCGCCCACACAGAAGCGGGTCATGAGTGCCGTAAGGGCTGACATGGATTTTAGTTTTTCTGGCCGAGGTGTCTGGCCAGCCATTTGTCGCGGATGCTGTGCTTAAAGGCCGCTAGGGCTTCGGCGTCCGGATAGTCGACGATTTGGTTCTTTTTAGTTAGGAACCGAGTCCAGAATTTCCTCGTTGACTCTCCGGGCCATTGGATTATATGACTTAGGTCGTCGGCATCCGGAGGTCGGACATATGTGCCTTGGAAGTTGTCGAGGAAGGCGCCCTCCAATTCCTCCCAGCTGCCAATGGAGTTTTCGGGCAGACTGTTTAACCAGTACCTAGCTGGTCCCTTGTGTTTGAGCGGGAGGTATTTGATGGCGTGAAGATCATCGCCGCGGGCCATATGAATGTGGAGAAGAAAATCCTCGATCCACACCACGGGGTCTGTTGTGCCATCATATGATTCGATGTTTACAGGTTTAAACCCTTCTGGGAAATTGTGTCCCATTACTTTGTCAGTAAAGCAAAGGGGGTGTGCGGCGCCTCTGTATCGGGCCAAGTCGTGACGTAGCTCGGATGGAGCTCGTCTGTGGTTTTTGGCCTAGACATGGTTATGTTTGTCACGTTCAGCCAGATAAACATCGTCGCGCATCGAGGCGCGCCCCCGTGATCCATAGATCGATCTTGTCTGACCTGCTCTCTTTTCCAAGTCGCGCCGCAGGTCATGTGTATATCCCCGAACTGTTGTATTTCTATTTGTTCCGCAAGGTAGCGCGGGCTGGTGTTTGGCTTGAAGTGCCGCTTTGTCTCGGACACGTGGTGGTCGGTCAGCCATATTGTACCTTGGTAGGATGGGTTCCAGTGCCTCATCATCGAACTGTGGTAACACTTTGCCCTTCGGGTAGCTTTTGGTCGGGCGCTTGAGGCCGTATTCCTTGGCTGCCAGGACGTCAGTCCATGTTTCGCTGAGCAGATCTTGATCAGCTTGAAGCTGCTGCTGCTTCTTTTTCAGGCTTTTTGTAGTGGCAACTAGCTGACGCTTAAAGCGTTCCTGTTCGGCGGGCTCTTCAGGCACGATGAAATCTTCATCACCGAGGCTAACCTCACCTTCGGAGAGCGGAAGGTAGTTGCTATCCTCTGAGTCTTTGTTCATGGCCTGTTCGCTAGGTCTGACTCGCCCATCGTCTCGTTCCTCCTGTTCGGAGGTTGGCTCAACGGGGTCTTCATTTATTTTGACACCGTCCGGAGTGTTATCCTCTTCTATGACGATATTGACGTTTTTACTGCGGCGTGGTTTAGAGCGGCGCCGCTGATGTTGGTGCTTCGGCTGTATCTCAGGAGGTTTATCCTCGACTGGATTCTTATCATCGCCGTTATTTTCTTTGGGTGTATCCACCATGTATATGTCGTACGATGAGGTGGCGTCTAATGCCCTGTAGGCAGTGGTTCCTTATCCACTCCGGCATCGTCGTATATACCGTCGATGTCTTTGGAGTCGTGGTCAAGCTTGTCGGTTAAGTCATCGATAGTGGCTATAAAGTGGGTGGTGGGTGGGGAACGAATTTCTTCATCGTCTGCTTCCCACTTGTGCCGGACATAGTTCGGCCAAGAGTCCCCTAACAGGGAGAGGGATCTCAATGAATTTAACCCATCGCCAAAAGGCGAGTGCTGGAAGATGTCCGCGGAGCTGAACTCCAAGACCGGCGCCCAATCAGGTTCGATGGACGTGGATGCCTGCGGTCCGGAACCCATGTCCAGAGATGAGTCCGGGATTCCGGTAACACCAGCCCAACCTGATGTTGGGTAAGTGTGCGGCTCGAGCGCAACTGAGTTTGCAGCCTCCGTGGCGGGGTTGAGCTTCCCATCTTTGGACGCATGAGTTTGCTCCGGCTCTAGGGACAGGGCGGTCACATGCGCTATCTCCTGTATGCGGCCAGATGACAGATCTAGGTCATGCTCTTCGTAGTGGCCATGGACAACCATCATGGATTCAAATCCCTCAAAGATCAAGTCTCCATGGACATTGGCCACAAAATTCAGGATTCCAAATCTGACCTGATGGCCAGGGGCGTAGCTATCGATCTGCTCTAGATGGCCAAGCGAGTTGGCCCGTAGTGCGAAGCCGCCGAATATGAAGATCTATCCGGGGAGGAAGATCTCCCCTTGGACTGCATTGTTGTTGGCAATTGATGGAGCCATCAAGCCTATCTTTGACGATGCAATGGAACTCTCAATGAAAGCACCAATGACGGTGTCAAAACCGGTGGATCTCGGGTAGGGGGTCCTGAACTGTGTGTCTAAGGCTAATGGTAACATGAGGCGGGGGACACAATGTTTACCCAGGTTCAGGCCCTCTCTATGGAGGTAATACCCTAATTCCCGCTTGATTGATCTTGATGAATATGAGTATTACAAGAGTTGATCTACCACGAGATCGTAATGGCTAAACCCTAGAAGTCTAGCCTATGAGGTTATGATGATTTTGACTCTAACCCTAGAAGTATAATCCTTCGGTTTATATCGACACCGGAGGGGGGGTCTAGTGTTGTACAAAGTCGGTTATAGAGAAAGGAATCCATATATCCGAATCGCCAAGCTTGCCTTCCACGCAAAGGAGAGTCCCATCCGGAAACGGGACAAAGTCTTCTATCTTGTATCTTCATAGTCCAACAGTCCGGCCAATGTATATAGTCCGCATGTTCGAGGACCCCTTAGTCCAGGACTCCCTCAATCGCCACCTCTTGTTCTTCATCGGGAGGGCTGATCTGGAGTCCGTTCGGGGCTCCGGAGGGTGGAATCCGACGCCGTCGTCATCATGAACCTTCCTCAATCACGGATTTCATGATGCTCACCGTCGGGAGTGAGTAATTCCTTCGCAGGCTTGCTGGACGATGATGGGTTGGATGAGATCTATCATGTAATCGAGTTAGTTTTGTTAGGGCTTGATGCCTAGTATCCACTATGTTTTGAGATTGATGTTGCTATGACTTTGCTATGCTTAATGCTTGTCACTAGGGCCCAGGTGCCATGATTTCAAATCTGAACCCTATTATGTTTTCATGAATATATGTGTCTTCTTGATCTATCTTGCAAGTTATATGCACCCATTACGAGTTGTGATCCCTATACCCCAAGGTGATAATAATTGGGATTCTTTCCAGTGATTACTGTAGTTTGAGGAGTTCATGTATTCACTAAGTGCTAATGCTTTATTCCAGTTCTCTTTTAAAAGGAGGCCTTAATATCCCTTAATTTCCTTATGTACCCCGCTGCCACGGGAGGGTAGTACAAAAGATGTCATGCAAGTTCTTTTCCATAAGCACGTATGACTATATACAAAATAGATGCCTACATTATATTGATGAATTGGAGCTAGTTCTGCGTCACTCTAGGTTATAACTGCTACATGATGGTATCATCTGATACATTTATCCATCACTGATCCAATGCCTATGAGCTTTTCACATATTGATCTTTGCTAAGTTATTTTCGCCGTTGCTGCTGTTACAATCTCTACAAAACTACTAGTGTTCCTACTACTTTTACTATAGCCACTGTTACCGTTACTACCATACTACTTTGCTACTAATCACCTTGCTGTAGATATTAAGTCTTTTAGGTGTGGTTGGATTGACAACTCAACTACTAATACTTGCGGATATTCTTTGGCTCCCCTTTTGTCGAATCAATAAATTTGGGTTGAATACTCTACCCTCGAAAACTGTTGCGATCCCCTATACTTGTGGGTTATCGTGACCTTTTTCTGGCACCGTTAGTGGGGAGCATAGCTCTATTTTCTGAATCACTTGGGATTTATATATGTTGATCTCTACGAAGAATCTTAAGGATGAAAGAACCAAGATTTTTTCCTCTAAGATGAGGGGAGGTAAGGAACTGCTAACTAGCTCTGCACTTGATTCATCATCTGTTTTGAGTAAGCATGCAATAACACCACATGCTATTAGTCCTGATAAGTCACAAGTAATTGGTGATGCTACTTCTGCTATGAATGATGCTTATGATGATGCTAGTACTTTGCTTGATAAAACTATGCCACTAGGTGAATTTCTTGATGAACAACTTGCTAGAGCTAAAGATATTGAGAATGCTGAAACTGATGAAATTACTGAAACTGATGAAGTCTTTGAAACTGGAAATTATGAAACACCTATTAGAACTAGCTCTCCTAGATATGAATTTCCTGATATACCTGAGGGTTATGTTATGGATGGAGAGGTAGCTAAGGATTTTCTTGCTTGTAAGGATAGATATGTTCTTAAGAAATTGCTTGCCAAGTTGAAAGAAAAATCTTTGAATGCTAGAATGAAATATGATCCTGAGTTTGTTAATTCATCTATCTTCGTTACTGATAAGGATTATGGATTCTCTATTGATCCTGAGTTACTTACTTTGGTTCAGTCTGATCCTTTCCATGGTTATGAATCTGAAACTATTGTGGCATATCTTACTACATCTTTGAATGCTAGAATGAAATCTAATCCTGAGTTGTTTCCTTTCTCATTAATGGGTGATGCTAAGATATGTTTTAATCTCTTGCTCCTGGTTGTGTGCGTAGTCCCCAGGATATGATATATTATTTCTCTGAAAACTATTTTCCTGCTCATAAAAAAAACAAGCCGCCTTACAGCAAATATTTAACTTTGTGCAAATTGAAGAAGAGAATCTCCCTCAAACTTGGGGGAGCCTTCTCAAATTACTTAGTACTTTGCCCGATCATCCTCTCAAGAAAAATGAAATACTTGATATCTTTTATAATGGACTAAGCGTTGCTTCTAGGGACTACCTAGATAGTTGTGCTGGTTGTGTTTTCAGGGAACAAACTATTGAACAAGCTGAAGAACTATTGAATAATATATTAAGGAATGATAATGATTGGACTCTTCCTGAACCACCACCCAAGCCAACTCCGAAGAAAAGAGGTATCTATTTCTCAGTCGTGAAGATATGCAATAGGCAAATAAATCTATGCAAGAAAAGGGTATTAAAGTTGAAGATGTCAAGAATCTACCACCAATTGAAGAAATACATGGTCTCGATACCCTGACATAGGTAGTAGAGGTAAATTATCCCTATAGATTTGATGAAGGTGATATTCCTTATACTAAGTCTGCTAGTCAATGCTTGGATGAATTGGATAACTTTATTGTTAAACATGAAAACTTTAATGCATATGTTAGTAGACAATTGAAATGAAAGTCTTATATGATTTTACGTTTGGGTGACTTTATGTTTAGAACTATTAATGATGTCAAGGGTGTGAGTAAACATGCTTCCATGATAAAAACTCAAGTAGAACAAGTCCTCAAGGCACAAACTGATTTGCTTAATGAGATGAACAATAAGATGAATGATCATCCTATTAGGGTTATGACTAGGGGTGGAAAAATGACCCAGGAACCTTTCTATCCTGAAGGCCACCCTAAAAGAATTGAACAAGACTCTCAAAGAATTAATACTGATACACCTAGTCAATCTAAAGAGAAAAATAAAGGATATAGGACTTTGCATGCCTCTAGTGAACCTACTGTAGACACACATGAGAATCCAAATAATCTTTCTATTTCTGATGCTGAAACACGATATGGTGATGAACATGAACCTGGTAACAATGACAATGATGATGTTCATTTTGATGCTCAACCTAATAATGATAATGATGTGGAAATAGAATTTGTTGTTGATCTTGATAACCCACAACCTAAGAATAAAAGATATGATAAGAGAGACTTCATTGCTAGTAAACATGGTAAAGAAAGAGAACCATGGGTTCAAAAACCCATGCCTCCTAAAGCTTCAAAGAATAAGGATCATGAAGAATTTGAGCACTTTGTTGAAATACTTAGACCTGTCTTTTTGTGCTTGCGTTTGACTGATATACTGAAAATGTCTCCTTATGCTAAGTACATGAAAGATATTGTTACAAATAAAAGAAAGATACCGGAAGCTGAAATTTCCACCATGCTTGCAAATTATACATTTAAAGGTGGAATATCAAAGAAACTAGGAGACCCAGGAATACCAACTATACCATGCGCCATTAAAAGAAACTGTGTTAAAACAGCTTTGTGTGATTTAGGAGATGGTGTTAGTGTTATGTCTTTCTCTTTGTATGGAAGACCTGATTTGAATAAGTTGAGACCAACTGAATTCTCTTTGCAAATGGCTAATAAATCAACTGCCATACCCATCAGTATTTGTGAGGATGTGCCTGTCGTAGTTGCAAATGTTACTATCTTAACGTACTTTGTTATTCTTGATATACTCGAGGACGACAGTATGTTGATCATCTTGGTAGACCCCTTTTGAATACTGGAAGGGATGTTATTGATTGCAATAAAGGCAATGTCACTTTTCATGTCAATGGTAACAAGCATACGGTATACTTTCCGAAGAACAACCTCAAGTGAATAATATCAACTCTATTGGAAAAATTTAAACAATTACTATTGGATGTTTTGAATTCCCTATTCCTACTGTCAAAAAGAAATATGAAATTCTTATTATTGGGGACATGCATATCCCCTTTGAGGTAACCTAGTGTCATACGAAGATTCTCCGTTTTAATTTCACTCGGAACACTACAAAAAATACACTTTCGTGATGATACGTGTTTGTTGTAGGTCACGTTTTTTGTCATGCATGTACATCCATGACAATTTTATGACAGAATCAAGATAGTCATACATGTGCTATCGTAGAAGTGTTCCATGACATTATCAAAATTATCATCACGGAAGTGTCCACTTCCATGATAATAAATCACGCATCATAGAAGTGCTTTCGTCAAGGGTGACCGACACGTGGCATCCACCATAATGGGTCGCCGTTAAGCTATCGGGTCCGATTTTTTATTCGATAACCCGTTAACAGCCTGGACAAATGGCGATTTTCCATGTGTAAAATTCTCATTAGCCGAAGGAAACACATGCCAGCTCGTCATTGGGTCAGATAGGCGCCTATGATATGTCGACACGTGCAAAGGCCCAACACTAGCCTATTTAGCTTACAAAGGCCGGCCCGTTTGACTTGGTTAAAAGTTAGCGGGCCGGCCCATGAAAAGCCTCTTAACGGTCTGTTCACATATAGCCCATTTTACGACTCGGTAAATCACGGCCTGTTAGGGCCTTCCCGAAATTGTCCCAACAACTTCATGTGGGCCATTGCTACGTCTTGAGCTTGCGTTGGTTTTCCTTGAAGAGGAAAGGGTAATGCAGCAATAGTAGCGTAAGTGTTTCCCTCAGTTTTTGAGAACCAAGGTATCAATCCAGTAGGAGGCTCCTCAAAAGTCCCACGCACCTACACAAACAAACAAGAACTCGCAACCAACACAATAAAGGGGTTGTCAATCCCTGCACGGCCACTTGCGAAAGTGAGATCTGATAGAGATAATATGATAAGATAAATATATTTTTGGTATTCTATGATATAGATTGGAAAAGTAAAGATGCAAATAAATGTAGATTGAAAGCTTATATGATAAGAGATAGACCCGGGGTCCATAGGTTTCACTAGTGGCTTCTCTCAAGATAGCATAAGTATTACGGTGGGTGAACAAATTACTGTCGAGCAATTGATAGAAAAGCAGATAATTATGAGATTATCTAGGCATGATCATGTATATAGGCATCACGTACGTGACAAGTAGACCGACTCCTGCCTGCATCTACTACTATTACTCCACACATCGACCGCTATCCAGCATGCATCTAGAGTATTAAGTGCATAGAGAACAGAGTAACACATTAAGAAAGATGACATGATGTAGAGGGATAAACTCATGAAATATGATATAAACCCTATCTTTTTATCCTCGATGGCAACAATACAATATGTGCCTTGGTACCCCTGCTGTCACTGGGAAAGGACACCGCAAGATTGAACCCAAAGCTGAACACTTCTCCCATTGCAAGAAAGATCAATCTAGTAGGCCAAACCAAACTGATAATTCGAAGAGACTTGCAAAGATAACTCAATCACACATAAAAGAATTCAGAGGAGATTCAAATATTTCTCATAGATAAACTTGATCATAAACCCACAATTCATCGGATCTCAACAGACACACCGCAAAAAGAGTTACATCGAATAGATCTCCAAGAAGATCGAGGAGAACATGGTATTGAGATCCAAAAAGAGAGAAGAAGCCATCTAGCTAATAACTATGGACCCGAAGGTCTATGGTAAACTACTCACAACTCATCGGCAGGGCCAGGCCCATAGTTATGCCAAAGGTGTAGCCTGCACTGGGCCCATACATTTTAGGGGCCCCAAAATTTTATATAAGCCCAGTTTGTATTTGTAAAAAAGAAACTTTTGCTTGGCAATGGGCTTCGGACTCGCATGGTGTTGGGCCGCTGGCGTCCGCATGAGTCCGAGGGGGTGAGCCAAGCTGCCGCAGTGTTGAATCGGTTGATTAGAAACTGGATCGTCAGAGTTAAGAAAAAAGGAAAGGAGATCGACCGCAGAAGGCAAAAGCTATCGCGTCGCCGTAGGCCGTAGCTACAACCTGTAGGAGGATCGATCGACGACTGCCAGAAAGCCGGTTCCAGCCAACCTTGCAGCCAGCTGCCAGCATGGGTCATCGCTGGCGCTACGCCACCTTCACTGCAAGTGTGTCAATGATAATCTCAATCTTATATTATTAAATCTATATCAGAGATTTTGCAAATACATAAATTTCTTTTGCACTTAGTCCTCATCTAATTTGGTAGAAACTGCAACACATTGCTTTATCAATTTGTCACAAAGTCCATCAGTTTTGAGTCTTTCTATTCTCCGATAGAAACTATAGTCCATCACTTTCTTTTATACATCACGCCCATCTAATTTGATTGTTGCCATATGTTCTGGTTTATATTACTCTTAACTAGACAGCCAGTATCGCCATTTGATTTTATTCCACACAATTTGAAGGAATGTGGTATAGACAACAGTAGTTTCTTAGAAATCTCACCGAGTGAAAAACCAGTGCATCTAGGTGAGTCTACAGTAGCCTATTTTATAAAATAAAATTGGGCCTCATTTTTACAGTTTATATTTGTTAAGCGATAAAAAATATTCTATTAAACAATAGGCCTCATTTTAGAGTTTGGCACAGGGCCTCCGATTTTGCTGGCCCGGCCCTGCTCATCGGAGAGGCTATGGTGTTGATGTAGAAGCCCTCCATGGCCGATTCCCCTCTGGCGGAGCGCCGACGAAGGCTCCAAGATGGGATCTCGCGGATACAGAAGGTTACGGTGGTGGAAATATTTTTTCGTGGTCGCCTTTGATGTTCTCGGGGTACGTGGGTATATATAGGAGGAAGAAGTAGGTTGGTGGACGCCCGAGGGGCCACGAGATAGGGGGCGCACCCAGTAGGGGGGGCGCCCTCCACCCTCGTGGCTTCCTCGATTGCTTCTCGACTTGCACTCCAAGTCCTCTAGATCACGTTTGTTCCAAAAATTATGCCCCCAAAGGTTTCATTCCGTTTGGACTCCGTTTGATATTCCTTTTCTTCGAAACACTGAAATAGGCAAAAAACAGCAATACGGGCTGGGCCTCCGGTTAGTAGGTTAGTCCCAAAAATGATATAAATGTGTAAAGTAAAGCCCATAAACATCCAAACGGGTAATATAATAGCATGGAACAATCAAAAATTATACATACGTTGGAGACATATCAAGCATCCCCAAGCTTAATTCCTGCTTAGGTCCTCGAGTAGGTAAATGATAAAAACAGAATTTTTGATGTGGAATGCTACCTAGCATTCTCAATGTAATTTTCTTCATTGTGGCATGAATGTTCAGATCCAAATGATTCAAAATAAAAGTTCATATTGACATAAGAAATAGTAATACTTCAAGCATACTAATCAAAGCAATCATGTCTTCTCAAAATAACATAGCTAAAGAAAGTTCATCCCTACAAAATCATATAGTTAGGCTATGCTTCATTTTCGTCACACAAAAATGCTCCCATCTTCTACACCCCCGATGACAAGCCAAGCAATTGTTTTGTACTTAAATAATCTCAAACTTTTTCAACTTTCACGGAATACATGAGCGTGAGCCATGGATACAATACTATGGGTGGAATAGAATATGATGATGGGGATTATGTGGAGAAGACAAAAAAGGAGAAAGTCTCACATTAAGGAGGATAATCAATGGGCTATGGAGATGCCCATCAATTGATGTCAATATGAGGAGTAGGGATTGGCATGCAATGAATGCACTAGAGCTATAAATGTATGAAATCTCAACAAAAGAAACTAGTGGGTGTGCATAAACTTGCTTGCTCACGAAGACCTAGGGCATTTTGAGGAAGCCCATCATAGGAATATACAAGCCAAGTTCTATAATGAAAAGTTCCCACTAGTATATGAAAGTGACAACATATGAAACTCTCTATATGAAGAACATGGTGCTACTTTGAAGCACAAGTGTGAAAAAAGATAGTAACATTGCCCCCTTTTTTTCCTTTTTTTTCTTTGGCCTCACCTTTTTTTGGCCTTTCTCTTTTATTTTCTTTGGGGACAATGCTCTAATAATGATGATCATCACACTTCTATTGATTTACAACTCATGAATTACAACTCAAAACTAGAACAAGATATGACTCTATATGAATGCCTCCGGCGGTGTACCGGGATGGGCAATGAATCAAATGTGACATCTATGAAAAATTATGCATGGTGGCTGTGCCACAAATACGATGTCAACTACATGATCATGCAAGGCAATATGATAATAATGATATGTGTCATGATGATAAACGGAACGGTGGAAAGTTACATGGCAATATATCTCGGAATGGCTATGGAAATGCCATAATAGGTAGGTATGGTGGCTGTTTTGAGGAAGATATAAGGAGGTTTATGTGTGATAGAGCGTATCATATCACGGGTTTGGATGCACCGGCTAAGTTGGCACCAACTCTCAAGGTGAGAAAGGGCAATGCACGGTACCGAAGAGGCTTGCAATGATGTAAGGGTGAGAGTGCATATAATCCATGGACTCATCATTAGTCAAAGGTACTCATATAATTATTGCGAAAATCTACAAGTCATCAAAAACCAAGCACTACGCGCATGCTCCTAGGGGGGTAGATTGGTAGGAAAATACCATCGCTCGTCCCCGAGCGCCACTCATAAGGATGCACAATCTAAGAACACCTCATGTTTCAAATTTGTTACACAACTTTAACCATACGTGCATGCGACGGGACTTGCTAACTTCAACACAAGCATTCTTTAAATTCATAATCACCCAACTAGCATGACTCTAATATCACTACCTCCATATCTCAAAACAATTATCAAGTATCAAATTGATCATAGCATCCAATTCACTTCCTATGATAGTTTTTATTATACCCAACTTGGATGCCCACCATTCTAGAACCAATTTTATAACCAAAGCAAATACCATGCTGTTCTAAGAGACTCTCAAAATAATATAAGTGAAGCATGAGAGACTAACAATTTCTTCAAAATTAAGCCACCCCGTGCTCTAAAAGATATAAGTGAAGCACTAGAGCAAAAACTATCTAGCTCAAAAGATATAAGTGAAGCACATAGAGTATTCTAATAAATTCCAATCAAGTGGGATTCTCCCAAAAGGTGTGTACAGCAAGGATGATTGTGGAAAACTAAAAATCAAATACTAATATCATACAAGATGCTCCTAGCAAAACACATATCATGTGGCGAATAAAAATATAGCTCCAAGTCAATTTATCGATAAACGAAGATGAAAGAGGGGATGCCTTCCGGGAGCATCCCCAAGCTTAGGCTTTTGGATATTCTTGAATATCTTGGGGTGCCATGGGCATCCCCAAGCTTAGGATCTTGCCACTCCTTAATCCATAGTCCATCAAATCTTTACCGAAAACTTGAAAACTTCACAACACAAAACTCAACAGGAAATCTCATAAGCTCCGTTAGTGAAAGAAATAAAAACCACCACATAAGGTACTGTAATGAACTCATTCTTTATTTATATTGGTGTTAAACCTACTGTATTTCAAGTTTTCTATGGTTCATACCACTTAAT
Organism: Triticum aestivum; assembly: GCF_018294505.1. NCBI lineage: Eukaryota > Viridiplantae > Streptophyta > Magnoliopsida > Poales > Poaceae > Triticum > Triticum aestivum. The sequence continues at coordinate 552,944,382 of NC_057813.1, forward strand.
ACTAGCCATAGATGCATCAAAATAAGCAAACAACACACGAAAAACAGAATCTGTCAAAAATAGAACAGTCTGTAGATATCTGTAACTCTCGAATACTTCTGGAACTCTAAAAATCCTACCAAAATATGAAGTCCTGGGAAATTTGTCTATTTATCTACATCAAAAATAATCAACGCAAAAGCACATTTCTGTGAATTAACAAAATTATTTTCGTGCGCGCAAAGTTTCTGTTTTTCAGCAGAATCAAATTAACTAACACCATAGGTTATCCTAGGTTCTACTTGGCACAAACAATAATTAATACACATCTAAACAGAAGGTAGATGCAAGATTTATTACTAAACAGAAACAAAAACAAAAACACAAATAAAATTGGGTTGCCTCCCAACTAGCGCTATCGTTTAACGCCCCTAGCTAGGCATAAAAGCGAGGATAGATCTAAGTGGTGCCATCTTTGGCACGTAATTCATAAGTGGCTCGCATGATAGATTCATAAGGTAATTTAAGTTTCTTTCTTTTAAAGTGCTCCATGCCTTTCCTTAATGGAAATTGGGATCTAATATTCCCTTCCTTCATATAAATAATCGCACCAATCATTCTAAAGAAAGGTCTACCAAGAATAATAGGGTAAGAAAGATTGCAATCTATATCAAGAACGATAAAATCTACGGGCACCAAATTTCTATTTGCCACAATGAGAACATCATTTATCCTTCCCTTTGGCTTCTTAATGGTGGAATCCGCAAGGTGCAAATTTAAAGAGCAATCATCAAGATCATGAAAACCTAGAATATCACATAAAGTTTTCGGAATCGTGGAAACACTAGCACCAAAATCACATAAAGCATAACACTCATGATCTTTAATTTTAATATTTATAGTAGGTTCCCACTCATCATTAAGATTTATAGGTATAGAAATTTCCAAATTAAGTTTTTCATCATAAGATTGCATCAATGCATCAACAATATGTTTGGTAAAAGCTTTATTTTGACTATAAGCATGAGGAGAATTCACAACGGATTGCAACAAGGAAATACAACCTTCTAAAGAAAAATTATAATAATTAAATTCCTTGAAATCCAAGATAGTGGGTTCAATGCCATTTAAAGTCTTGACCTCTCCAATCCCACTTTTACCAAATTTAGCATCAAGATCTAAAAACTCTGAATCATTGGGACACCTTTTTACTAAAGTTGACTCATATCTAGTCCCATCATTATTAAGATTCATATTGCAAAATGAAGATCTAATAGGGGACACATCAATAACTTTAAGATCTTCATCATTATTTTCATGGAAACTAGAAGAACACGCCTTTACAAAGCAATCTTTCTTAGCACACAATCTAGCGGTTCTTTCTTTGCACTCATCAATGGAAATTCTCATAGATTTGAGAGACTCATTGATATCATGCTTAGGAGGAGTAGATCTAAGTTTCAAAGAATCAACATCAAGCAAGAGTCTATCAACGTTCCTAGCCAAATCATCAACATCGAGAAATTTTTCTTCAAGCAAGGCATTAAAATTCTTTTGAGAGATCATATCTTTAACACTATTCTCAAAATCAGAGGGCATGTTATTAAAATTACCATAAGAATTATTGTAGGAATTTCCATAATTATTAGAGGAATTACTAGGGAACGGTCTAGAATTAAAGTTTCCTCTATAAGCATTATTTCCAAAACTATTCCTACCAACAAAATTCACATCCATAGATTCATTATTATTCTCAATCAAAGTAGACAAAGGCATATCATTGGGATCAATAGGAGCACTCTTAGTAGCAAACAATTTCATAAGTTCATCCATCTTTCCACTCAAAACATTAATTTCTTCTATAGCATGCACTTTTTTACTAGTAGATCTTTCGGTGTGCCATTGAGAATAATTAGCCATAATATTATCAAGGAGTTTTGTAGCTTCTCCTAAGGTGATTTCCATAAACGTGCCTCCCGTGGCCGAATCTAAAAGATTTCTAGAAGCAAAATTCAATCCGGCATAAATTTTTTGTATGATCATCCATAAATTCAAACCATGAGTAGGGCAATTGAGAATCATCAATTTCATTCTTTCCCAAGATTGGGCAACATGCTCTTGATCAAGCTGTTTAAAATTCATAATGTCGTTCCTAAGAGTGATGATCTTAGCGGGAGGAAAATACTTAGAGATAAAAGCATTTTTGCACTTGTTCCATGAATCAATACTATTCTTAGGCAAAGACGAAAACCAAATTTTAGCACGATCTCTAAGTGAAAACAGAAAATAACTTCAATTTAACAATATCATTATCTATATCTTTCTTCTTTTGCATCTCACACAAATCAACAAAGTTGTTTATATGGGTAGCGACATCTTCACTAGGAAGGCCGGCGAATTGATCTTTCATAACAAGATTCAGCAAGGCAGTATTGATTTCACAAGAGTCAACAACATTAAGAGGAGCAATCAGAGTACTAAGGAAATCATTATTATTGGTATTGGAGAAATCACACAATTTGGTATTATCTTGCGCCATCGCGACAAGTAATCCAACACACAAGCAAACAAAAAGGCAACCGAAAGAGAGAGGAGCTTGGGAAAGAGAGGGCGAACGGCAAGGGTGAAGTGGGGGAGAGGGAAACGAGAGGCAAATGGCAAATAATGTAAATGCGAGGGAGATGAGTTTGTGATGGGTACTTGGTATGTCTTGACTTGAGCGAGGACCTCCCCGGCAACAGCACCAGAAATCCTTCTTGCTACGTGTTGAGCTTGCGTTGGTTTTCCTTGAAGAGGAAAGGGTGATGCAGCAATAGTAGCGTAAGTATTTCCCTCAGTTTTTGAGAACCAAGGTATCAATCCAGTAGGAGGCTCCTCAAAAGTCACATGCACCTACACAAAGAAACAAGAACTCGCAACCAACGCAATAAAGGGGTTGTCAATCCTTTCACGGCCACTTGCGAAGGTGAGATCTGATAGAGATAATATGATAAGATAAATATATTTTTGGTATTTTATGATATAGATTGGAAAAGTAAAGATGCAAATAAAAGTAGATTGAAAGCTTATATGATAAGAGATAGACTCGGGGGGCCATAGGTTTCACTAGTGGCTTCTCTCAAGATAGCATAAGTATTACGGTGGGTGAACAAATTACTGCTGAGCAATTGATAGAAAAGTGAATAATTATGAGATTATCTAGGCATGATCATGTATATAGGCATCACATACGTGACAAGTAGACCGACTCCTTCCTGCATCTACTACTATTACTCCACACATTGACCACTATCCAGCATGCATCTAGAGTATTAATTTCATTAAGAACAGAGTAATGCATTAAGAAAGATGACATGATGTAGAGGGATAAACTCATGCAATATGATATAAACCCCATCTTTTTATCCTCGATGGCAACAATACAATACGTGCCTTGCTGCCCCTGCTGTCACTAGGAAAGGACACCGCGAGATTGAACCAAAAGCTAAGCACTTCTCCCATTGCAAGAAAGATCAATCTAGTTGGCCAAACCAAACTGATAATTCGAAGAGACTTGCAAAGATAACTCAATCACACATAAAAGAATTCAGAGGAGATTCAAATATTTCTCATAGATAAACTTGATCATAAACCCACAATTCATCGGATCTCGACAAACACACCGCAAAAAGAGTTACATCGAATGGATCTCCAAGAAGATCGAGGAGAACATGGTATTGAGATCCAAAAAGAGAGAAGAAGCCATCTAGCTAATAACTATGGACCCGAAGGTCTGTGGTAAACTACTCACAACTCATCGGAGAGGCTATGGTGTTGATGTAGAAGCCCTCCGTGGTCGATTCCCCCTCCGGCGGAGCGCCGGCGAAGGCTCCAAGATGGGATCTCGCGGATACAGAAGGTTACAGTGGTGGAAACAATTTTTCGTGGTCGCCTTTGATGTTCTCAAGGTACGTGGGTATTTATGGGAGGAAGAAGTAGGTAGGTGGATGCCCGAGGGGCCCACAAGATAGGGGGCGTGCCCAGTAGGGGGGGCGCCCTCCACCCTCGTGGCTTCCTCGATTGCTTCTTGACTTGCACTCCAACTCCTCTGGATCACGTTTGTTCCAAAAATCACGCTCCCAAAGGTTTCATTCCATTTGGACTCCGTTTGATATTCCTTTTCTTCGAAACACTGAAATAGGCAAAAAAAACAATACGGGCTGGGCCTCCGGTTAGTAGGTTAGTCCCAAAATGATATAAATGTGTAAAGTAAAGCCCATAAACATCCAAAACGGGTAATATAATAGCATGGAACAAGAAAAAATTATAGATACGTTGGAGACGTATCAGCCGTCGAATATAACATCAGCCCGTTTCACTTTCGGTCCATGTATGGCCCACGACGTCTTTCGGCCCATATGAGGCCTTCCGTATCTTTAGGCCCTTCAATGGCCCACGGTGACTCTAGCCCATAGTGAAGAGTAAATTTATTTGTACCCATTAACAGCCCATGATTTCCATGGGCCATTTCCAGCCCGTGTTAGCTTTTGACGTACTAACGGCCCATACGTTCTTGGGCTCCTTTCCGGCCCTCAATTACTTCCGACCTGTTACTGGCTTGTTCCCCTAATGGGCCAAATTCGGCCCGTGGTTAGAAACGGCCCATTTGTGGACTTTTAACCCATTGCGCCGTTTCCAGCCCATCATATATTCTGGCCCATTAATGACTCGTTATGTATGTGATAGAATTAAGCCTTTGCTGTCTTCTGGTCTGTTAACGGCCCGTTACCATGCTGGCCCGATACCAATTATGCCCTTTTACGGCCCATGTGGACCCATTTATTTGATGGCCCGAGGCCCACCGATTCTACGACCTGTTGGAGGCCCATTTATCCAACGGCTCATTGGAGGCCCATTTATCCAACGGCCCGTAGGAGGCCCATGGATCCTACAGCCTGTAGCAGGTTCAAGGTTACCATGGTCCGTATATGGCCCATGGTTGTTGCGGCCACTAGCAAACCAGGGGAAAAGAAGACTAGGAAATAAATAAGCCCGAAACTAACGCTGGGCTATTAAGGCGATTGCACAGATTACATCCACTGGGCATCAAAGTTCGCCACCAGTGCAAATATAGGGAACACCCTACACTATACAAAAATGGCTTGTTGTTTTCTTCAGCTGGTGGTTGCACGTCAAGAACAAATTTTGTATCGCAACAAAACAAATTACAACCATAAAACAAAAGGAAGGTTGGCATAAAAGTTAAGAGTCTGGCAGATAAATGCACCACCAGAAGTTATGAAGCTCGATTCATTTGACCTGACTGATACGTTTTCATGTTGTACTGTCCGATGGAGCACCATAACCTTCGCCTTCATTTCTCCTAGGCTCCTAAACAACATAGCAAATGTCTGATAATCTGGTTTCAAAACCATGCATATCTTGACAACATCGAACAATGGTTGTCCTTGTTTCACAAAGGGTCTCTGTTAGGGAATGAACTTGTGTCTGGAGTGCAGATGTAACATTGTTTTGAGCTTGCATATCTTGATCATGAGGCAGTTTGGATGAGATTACCTTAACAACCAACCCAATATTACGCAAGAACATGCTTTTAGCACTGTTAGTGGACATGTACTGACCCACTGCAGCAAGAGGTGACATTGCGGTTATAGTTGCCTCCTCACCTCCAGAAGGTGGCGGTTCCACCATTTTTTCCATAGCTTGCAGAAAAGTTGAGTTTTTACATTAGTGAACATAAGATATTAAGGAGGAAGCAAAACCAAACAAAATAGCTTTGGTCTATATACAAAACTTATTCTGGTGAACCCATGTAAAATATTTGTTGTATTTTACTACAAAGTACATAATAAAACCAGGTTCCAAACACATGCTATATACCATGGCTAATGTATTGTGTATTTCTTCACATTGGATTGACATCTAAGGATAAAGAGACAAAGTTTATAATACGTTAAGCATAGTATGACATCATTCATATCACAAAACAATTGAGAACAGACAAACATGCAATTGTAACATTGTGTGGGCAAGTCCAGCACAGAACTAGATTACAGATCAAGATCAAAGGAACGCCACTCCTCTCTTTTACACCTTGTAAGGTGCAATGATATGCTAAGACAATTGTGTACAAAATTGAAAAGAGTAATAGACATTGGCTGCAAACCATGCAGTTCAATGCACGAGTCAGAGTAAGTAGTAGTTAAAAGGCATGAGGATTAATGACTTACAACAACGGCTTTGACTGGTATAGGCATGCCCTTCGTCTTGCTGGTGTGACAGTCCTTGAAGATATCCACATCATTTGGTTCAGGTACTTTTTGGTCCTTGCGAGCTTTCCTCTACATTTGAAACAAGTCAATATAGATCTGATAATATGGCACAATGAAAAGAGTGAAACAACAGCTAATTACAAGAGCCTCGCAGTGTGCAATATAGCTACGAGATCCTGTCGTATATTGGAATTTCACTTTTGTACGGTTGGCCTTGTTCTTTGAACAGTTCACCTACAAGAAGATAGATTTGAGAGGCACATGCGTAAATAGGAGTTCAACATGTGATCTGATCACATACATATAACATACTAGATACTTTGGATCAGACCAGTGTTTAATGAGGCCTCTCTAGTCTTCATCCGATATATTTTCCACTTGAGATGTTTAGGCAAGTTCACTGTTAATCGTTGCCTTCAAAGTGAGTTTTCCTCAAGTTATACCGATACTATCGCAGAGCAGACTTGAAAACATGGGTGCAATCTTGTCTGGTTGCATCATTTTCGTTATCCAACTTGAACCTCATATGTCGAAAATTATGGGAGTCTCATTATCAGCAACCTAGAAAGTATGGGACAGAGCAAGACGATATTACTAGTTTCCATACATAACCATACTTACAGATAAATGGTCGAGGAAGGTGTTAAACTGGGTTTCGTCCTTGTCATTCCTGTACTGAATCAATGTTGGGAGGATACGTGCATGACACCTAACAGCAACCGCTGCCTCTAATACTAACTTGGCTGACTCTGTAGCATCATGTGGCCTTTTTATACCCGCCTCAAAACGGATCTCCATTCTTCCTCCTATAAATTTAGTTAACCTATTGAGCATTACCCCTGATGTTTGTTTCGTCTTGCACCTAGGTGCTAGTCCAACAACGAACATAGGAAGTGTTAGTGTACATCAAACTATGAGACTACATATAAAGAAGCATGCAACTGTAACTTGATTCCAGCAACTACCTTCTAGCTGTTGAAGCTCACAAGGTTCATCTGATCTTGCCAACTCGTCTTGTGTCAAGAGTGCTTCGGAAGTAGTGTCAGGTGGCAAGGGAGCTTGGGAACATGCTGCTAGCTGAGTTGACAAACGAGTAACTCGTGCAGCTGGTGGTACTGTGGAAAGTGTTGCAACAACTAGGGCTGTCTCTGCTTGCTTGGTGGCTACTATTTGTTTCTGTTTGGCTTGTTTTGCATCTCATGTAGCATGGGATACCGCATTTGTATAATTTTCCGCTGGGTTTTGACCTTCTATTGCACCATCAGTACCAGCAGAATCTGCATTATTCGGCCGCTTCCGTTTTCGTGTGTCCTTAGTACTAACACCATCCCCTTTCATTAAGTGTTCCTTCCTCTTTCTCTGTGCCATGTTAAGTCAAGCCGACAAGAAAAAGGAATAAAAATTTAGTTCTTCAGAACAAATTGATGTGTGATATAGACGAACTGAACTTTGATGTTAGACAACCACATGATAGGAGGATGTAATATGTACGAAAAATAGGATGTCATGAGATAATCAGAACTAGGATGTGTAAATTAAGCAGAAGGCATTTCAATAAATTAGAAGCAATGCAATGGAAGGTAGACACCATATGAAAGATTCTACAAATATCGCTCTGCCAAGTTAAAAGTGTCTCGTCATAACTGGTGTTTAAACAAATGTGTTGTAGTACAAGAAATAAATCATATGCAAGATGCAAACAACATCACACTACCAAGTTAAAGGTCTCTCGTCATTAGTGACATTGCATATTCACAGCATTGCATATTCACAGCTTATGATGTGTAAACTAAGCAAAAGGCATTTCAATAAATTAGAAGCAATGAAAGCTAGACACCATATGTAAGACGCAACGAATATCACTCTACCAAGTTAAAATTGTCTCGTCATTAGTGTCATTTCAGCAAATTAGTAGTACAATCTAGAAAATAATGCGAGATGTAAACTATATCAGGCTCCAAAGTTAAACATGTCTTGTGAAAAGTGATTGTTGGAGGTTACACAACAGTAGTACTTTGATGTAAGAACATGGTGTGATAGACAAATATTGTATATTCTAGAAACAGGAACAAATATGAGGATGGAATATGTACGGAAAACAGGACGACATGTCATATTCACAACTATTTGTGTAAACTAAGCAGAAGTAAATTAATCAAATCACAAGCAATACAAGTGAGACACCGTATGCAACATGCAAGACAATATCACACTGCCAAGCTAGAGAAAGCACTTGGGATGTCGGTTTCGCCGGAAGACCGCCATCAGTCCCTGCCTTATTTTTTTCCTTCCTTTTTCTTAATTGTATTGCCTTGTCAAGTAAAACCCACAAGAAAAATGAATAAAAATTCGCTTTTCAAAACTCATTGATGCAGGATGCTGACGAGCACTACTTTAATGTAAGGCGACCGCATGATAGGACGATTGAATGTGTAAGAAAAAAGGACAGCATTGCATATTCACAGCTATGATGTGTAAACTAAGCAGAAGGCACTTCAACAAATTAGAAGCAATCAAATCTAGACACCATATGAAAGATGCAACGAATATCACTCTACCAAGTTAAAACTGTCTCGTCATAAGTGCCATTTCAACAAATTAGAAGTAGTAAAAAGAATGCGAGATGTAACCTATATCACACTCCCAAGTCAAACATGTCTTATGATATGTGATTGTCGCAGGTTACACAACAGTAGTGCTTTGATGTAAGAACATGGTGTGATAGACAAATATTGTATGTTCTAGAAACAGGAACACGTGTCTGATTCACCAGTATAATGTGTAAAGTAAGCAGATGGAATTCAACAAAATTAGAAGCAATACAAGCTACACATCATACATAACATGAAACCACATATAACAGTGCCAAGTTAGAGGGAGAACATGTGATGGTGCACTAGGGGAGACGTGCTCATCATCAACATTGCTCCGTTGAGTGTCTATGCATGTGTTGTCTTCCAAATCTTCTTGGGGGGTGGCGGAGTAGAATTTGTAGAGGCCCTTCATTTGGAAGGAGCACCTTTATCCACTGCCTTGCTAATTTCCTTCCGCTTTATTGATTTTGAATTGTCAAGTAAAACCGATAAGAAAAAACAATAAAATTCACTCTTCAGAACTCATTCATGCATGACACTGACAATCACTACTTTGATGTAAGGCAAACACATGATACCAGGATGGAATATGTACGAAAAACATGATGGCATGGCATATTCACAACTATTTGTGTAAACTAAGCAGAAGTCATTTCAACAAATAAGAAGCAATGCAATCTAGACACACATGAAAGATGCAACCAATATGACTCTGCCAAGTTAAAAGCGTCCCATCATAAATGGTGTTTCAACAAATTAGAAGCAGCGCATGCTATTAATCATATGAAAGATGCAACCGATATCACACTAGATATACTAAAGGTGTCTCATCATATTGATTGATGCGAGATACAAAAAAACAGTAGTTTTATGTAAGGACATGCTTAATAGACAGATGTACTATGTACTAAAAACAGGAAGGCATGTCACATTAACAGGTATAATGTATAAACTAAGCAGAATAGCACATGCAATTTAACCAGATTGGAAGAATTACAATCTAGACACCATATGCAACATGCAACCACATATCACACTGCCAAGTTAGAGCAAGCACCTGCGATGGTGGTGTAGGGGAAATGCGGTCATTAACTACAGAGCTACGTTCACTATCTTCATCTAGCCTTGCTATTTCTTGAGAATCATGTGGGGAGGCTGACACTGCATTCTTTAAAAGAGCATCTTTTCTCAAAGTAACCAACTGGGGTGACTGTCGCATCATAAGTGATTGATGTGGGATACACAAGAACATTAGTTTGACATAAGAACATGGTTAATAGACAGATGTACTAGTATGTACCAAGAAAAAGAAGGCATGTCATATTCAAAGGTATAATGTGTAAGCTAAGCAGATGCAATTTAACCAAATTGGAAGCAATACAAGCTAGACACCATATGCAACATGCAACCACATATGACACCGCGAAGTTAAAGCAAGCACCTGGGAATGTGGTTCATGGTGAGCGAGATCATCAACTCTAGAGCTATGTTTACCATCTCCATCTGCTGACACTACACCCTTTAAAGTGCTGAAACGTGTGTTGCTTATCCGTTTTTCTGCGAACAGTTTGGTAGAGGCTGAAATACCCATGCAATAAAAAATAGTGAGAGTATGGGTGAAGTGTGTGTAGAACTAGTGCACTGTAAAAGTAGCAGATAGCAGGTGGTTGAAAATAAATGACAGGAGACATATGATAGCTCTACAACATTGCATGGCAAACAAAATTAGATTCTACTCCGTATGATTTTGTAATATATGAGCACAGGGATGGCTGGGAAATGCAGGTACTCCTCCAGCACACCACCACATGTGGTCCTATCAAAATAATAGTCGACTGAAAATAAATATGTCAGTTGATTTTTTTATGAACCGTCCGATCTACTACAGGGAACGGGTAGATGGCCTTCGTCTACCTCCCGCCACTCACTATTGACGATCTTTCTCAAACCGCCAGCGACCACCGGCCCAGACCCCTGCATGCACTGCCCCGTCCTCCCCTCGACCTCACACCATCGCCGTGCTTGGCAGCGCCCGCGGCCATCCCTTTAAGCCCGGTCGACCTCCAAATCGGGCGCCATCAGCTCCTAGGCCCCACATACCCCTAAGATAAACTCCAAGGCGCTGCTTCCCCAACATAATAGGCGGACTAGCGCCTGTTACACCAGGGAATGCTTCCTTTAATAGGGAATTAATTGGCCAGGAATTGAAACACAGGGGCAACGGATCTCTAAGAAACTAGAAACGCTCCACTGTCATTGGGAAAGGACACCGCAAGATTGAACCGAAAGCTAAGCACTTCTCCCATGGCAAGAAAGATCAATCTAGTAGGCCAAACTAAACCGATAATTCGAAGAAACTTGCAAAGATATTAAATCATGCATATAAGAATTCAGAGAAGAACCAAATAATATTCATAGATAATCTTGTTCATAAATCCACAATTCATCGGATCTTGGCGAACACACCGCAAAAGAATATTACATTGAATAGATCTCCAAGAACATCGAGGAGAACTTTGTATTGAGAATCAAAGACAGAGAAGAAGCCATCTAGCTAATAACTATGGACCCGAAGGTCTATGGTAAACTACTCATGCTTCATCGAAGAGGCAATGGTGTTGATGTAGAAGCCCTCCGTGATCAAATCCCCTCCGGCAGATCGCCGGAAAAGGCCCCAAGATGGGATCTCACGGGTACAGAAGGTTGCGGCGGTGGATAAGTGGTTTCGTGGCTTCCCCTGATGTTTTTAGGGTATAAGAGTATATATAGGCGAAAGAACTAGGTCGGTGGAGCTACAAGGGGCCCACGAGGGTGGAGGCGTGCCTACCCCCCTGGGTGCACCCTCCTGCCTCGTGGATGCCTCGTTGAATCTCTAACTTGAACTCCAAGTCTTCTGGTTTGCTTTTTGTCCAAGAAGGGTCATCGCGAAGGTTTCATTCCATTTGGTATTCCTTTTATGTAAAACTCTAAAACAGAAATTGGCACTAGGCCCTCGGTTAATAGGTTAGTCCTAGAAATAATATAAAAGAGCATATTAAAGCCATTAGACATCCAAAACAGATAATATAATAGCATGGAACAAGCAAAAATTATAGATACGTTGGAGACGTATCAAGCATCCGCAAGCTTAATTCCTGCTCGTCCTCGAGTAGGTAAATGATAAAAACATAATTTTTGATGTGGAATACTACCTAACATATTTATCAATCTAATTTTCTTTATCGTGGCATCAATGTTCATATCTGAAAGATTCAAGACAGAAGTTTAATATTGACATAAAAAACAACAATACTTCAAGCATACTAACAAAGCAATCATGTCTTCTCAAAATAACAAGGCCAAAGAAAGCTATCCCTACAAAATCATATAGTCTGGTTATGCTCTATCTTCATCACACAAAGTATTTAATCATGCACAACCCTGATGACAAGCCAAGCAATTGTTTCATACTTTTGATGTTCTCAAACTTTTTCAATCTTCACGCAATACATGAGCGTGAGCCGTGGACATAGCAATATATGTGGAATGGAATGGTGGTTGTGGAGAAGACAAAAAATTAGAAGATAGTCTCACATCAACTAGGCGTATCAACAGGCTGTGGAGATGCCCATCAATAGATATCAATGTGAGTGAGTAGGGATTGCCATGCAACGGATGCACTAGAGCTATAAGTGTATGAAATCTCAACAAAAGAAACTAAGTGGGTGTGCATCCAACTTGCTTGCTCACGAAGACCTAGGGCACTTTGAGGAAGCCCATCATTGGAATATACCAGCCAAGTTCTATAATGAAAAATTCCCACTAGTATATGAATGTGTCAACATAGGAGACTCTCTACCATGAAGATCATGGTGCTACTTTGAAGCACAAGTGTGGAAAAAGGATAGTAGCATTGCCCCTTCTCTCTTTTTCTCTCTTTTTTTATTTTTTTATTTGGGCAATTTCTCTTTTTTATGGCCTCTTTTTTTTAGTCCGGAGTATTATCCCGACTTGTGGGGGAATCATAGTCTCCATCATCCTTTCCTCACTGGGACAATGCTCTAATAATGAAGATCATCACACTTTTATTTACTTACAACTCAAGAGTTACAACTAAATACTTAGAACAAAATATGACTCTATGTGAATGCCTCCGGCGGTGTACCGGGATGTGCAATGATTCAAGAGTGACATGTATGAAAAATTATGAATGTTGTCTTTGCCACAAATACGATGTCAACTACATGATCATGCAAGGCAATATGAAATGATGGAGCGTGTCATATTAAACGGAATGGTGGAAAGTTGCATGGTAATATATCTCGGAATGGCTATGGAAATGCCATAATAGGTAGGTATGGTGGCTGTTTTGAGGAAGGTATATGGTGGGTGTATGGTACCGGAGAAAGTTGCACGGTATTAGAGAGGCTAGCAATGGTGGAAGGGTGAGAGTGCGTATAATCCATGGACTCAACATTTTCATAAAGAACTCACATACTTATTGCAAAAATCTACTAGTTATCAAAATGAAGTACTATGCGCATGCTCCTAGGGGGATAGATTGGTAGGAAAAGACCATTGCTCGTCCCCGACCGCCACTCATAAGGAAGACAATCAATAAATAAATCATGCTCCAACTTCATCACATAACAGTTCACCATACGTGCGTGCTACAGGAATCACAGACTTTAACACAAGTATCTCTCAAATTCATAACTACTCTACTAGCATGACTCTAATATCACAATCTTCATATCTCAAAAAAATCATAAAGAATCAAACTTCTCATAGTATTCAACGCACTTTATATGGAAGTTTTTGTCGTACCCATCTTAGATGCCCATCATATTAGGACTAATTTTATAACCAAAGAACATTATCATGCTGTTCTAAAAGGCTCTCAAAATAATATAAGTGAAGCATGAGAGATCAAAAATTTCTATAAAATAAACCACCACCGTGCTCTAAAAAGATATAAGTGAAGCACTAGAGCAATATTGTCTAGCTCAAAAGATATAAGTGAAGCACATAGAGTATTCTAACAAATTCCAATTCATGTGTGGATCTCCCAAAAGGTGTGTACATCAAGGATGATTGTGGTAAACTAAAAATCAAAGACTCAAATCATACAAGACGCTCCAAGCAAAACACATATAATGTGGTGAATAAAAATATAGCCTCAAGTAAAGCTACTGATAGACGAAGACGAAAGAGGGGATGCCTTCCGGGGCATCCCCAAGGTTAGGCTTTTGGTTGTCCTTGAATTTTTCCTTGAGGTGCCTTGGGAAGCCCCAAGCTTAGGCTCTTGCCACTCCTTATTCCAAAATCTATCAAATCTTTACCCAAAACTTGAAAACTTCACAACACAAAACTTCAACAGAAAATCTCATGAGCTCTGTTAGTATAGGAAAATAAACCACCACTTTAAGATACTGTAATGAACTCATTCTTTATTTATATTGGTTTTAAACCTACTGTATTCCAACTTCTCTATGGTTCATACCCCCGATACAACTCATAGATTCATCAAAATAAGCAAACAACATACGAAAAACAGAATCTGTCAAAAACAGAATAGTCTGTAACAATCTGTAACTTTTGAATACTTATATAACTCCAAAAATTCTGAAATAAATTGGTGGACGTGAGGAATTGTTCTATTAATCATCTTAAAAAATAGTCAACCTAAAATCACTCTTTTGTAAAAAATGAAAGCTATTCTCGTGAGCGCAAAGGTTTCTGTTTTTTACAGCAAGATCGCAGAGACTTCACCCAAGTCTTCCCAAAGGTTCTACTTGGCACAAACACTAACTAAAACATAAAACAACATCTAAACAGAATATAGATGAATTATTTATTACTAAACAGTAGCAAAAAGTAAAGAATAAAAATAAAATTGGGTTGCCTCTCAACAAGCGCTATCGTTTAACGCCCCTAGCTAGGCATTGATAATTTCAATGATGCTCACATGAAAGACAAGAATTGAAGCACAAAGAGAGCATCATGAAACAAGTGACAAACACATCTAAGTATAACATACTTCCTATGCATAGGCATCTTATAGGCAAACAAATTATCATAGCAAGCAAAAACTAGCATATGCAAGGAAGCGGAAAGAAATATAGCAATCTCAGCATAACGAGAGGTAATTTAGTAACATGAAAATTTCTACAACAATATTTTCCTCTCTCATAATAATTACATGTGGGATCATAAGAAAATTCAACAAAATAGCTATCACATAAAATATTTTCAACACGATCCACATGCATGCGAAGTTGACACTCTTCCAAAATAGTGGGATTAACATTAACTAAAGTCATGACCTCTACAAACCCACATTTATCAAAAATTTCATAAGATTTAACATTCTCCAAATATGTGGGATCTGAAGTTGACACTCTTCCAACCCACTTTGAATAATATTGCAAACACTATTATCAATCTCATATTCATCACGGGGCTTAAATAAAATTGCAAGATCATAAAAAGAATCACCCCAATCATGATCATTGCAACAAATAGTAGACATAGCAAAACTAGCATCCCCAAGCTTAGGGTTTTCCATATTACTAGCACAATTGACATTAAGAGAATTTGTAATAACATCATTGCAATCATGCTTTTCATCAAAGGAACTATCAAGTATGGGTGCAATAGCAATGATCTCATGTTTAACATAAGGAACTATAGCAAATTCGTCTTCATAAATATTGGCATCATGGCCACAAGAATAGAAAGAATCATGTTCATCAAGGGATATTTCAATCAAATCATTGGAATCATAATTATCTATAGATTCATGCATATCATTACTTTCTTCTGAAGCAACGGTCATTCTTTCAATAAATTCTTTGACATAGACATTGTGAGCATAACTTTCATAGCAATATTTAAGTATGTCAAAAATTTTAGATTTGTAAAGAGTAATATCATACTTTTCAATCAAAGAAGCAACTTCATAAGCACCCATAAAAGCAACAAATTCTTCAATTTGTTCGATATCATAGAAACTATAAACACCCTTCGCATAAGAAGATAAGATTTCATTATCATTAAACTCACATAGGTAGGGAAGGTGTTTTTTAGGGTTCTTAGAGCAACAAGTAAAATCATAAATTTCACAAAGATTCCAAGCATAACACATCAATCTATTTATTTGATCCCATAGAAGTCTCCCTTTTTTAGACAAACAGTGACACACAAAATGAGCATGCTCATCTAATGATTTTCCCTCAACTAAACTAGTTGGGGTTTCAGCACGAGCACATATAGATCGAAGATGATCCAAGTAGAACACTTGAAGTGGATCCATATCAATAGATTTTTAGCAAGCAAATAGAAGGCACATGGAAACACAAACAAAGAGACATACGGTAAGAAGGCGAAGAAAAGGCAAAGGTTTTTGAAAATTGTTTTAGAAGTGGGGGGAGAGGAAAACGAGAGGCGAATGGAAAATAATATAATGCAAGGGAGAATAGTTTATGATGGGTACTTGGTATGGCTTGACTTGGCGTAGATCTCCCCGGCAACGATGCCATAAATCCTTCTTGCTACCTCTTGAATTTGCGTTGCTTTTCCCTTGAAGAGGAAAGGGTGATGCAGCAAAGTAGCGTAAGTATTTCCCTCAGTTTTGAGAACCAAGGTATCAATCCAGTAGGAGACGACGCACAAGTCACTGAATACCTGCATAAACAAGCAAGAACTTGCAACCAACACAATAAATGGGTTGTTAATCCCTTCACGGTCACTCGCAAAAGTGAGATCTGATAGAGATAATAAAGTAAATATTTTTGGTATTTTTTATGTATATATTGGGAAGTAAAGATTGCAAAATAGTAAATGAGATTCAATAATATGTGAAAGTGCAACTTTCCCTGGGTGGTTTGGTAATTCCTAACAACATACAGCTCATTGAGCTAATGCTATTTCAAGATAAATATTTCAGGAAAGCTCAATGATTGGCATGGCATGGATGAGAAAAGTGGACCCCTCAAAATGCTAAGGCCAAAAGGATTGGCTCAAGCTCAAAGCACAAGACTCTACATTTTCCATTTCAGTGATCCAAGATCACACTGAGTCTATAGGAAAAGCCAATACTACCAAGGAGGGATGAGGTGGTTCTTAATGAGTTTCTTGCTCCAAAATGCTTAGTGATATGCTCCAAAGCCCTCAACTACTTTCTCCAATCCACATATGTCCCAAACCAAGAGTCAAACTCGGCCCCACCAAAACTGTCTATCCGGCGCCATCGAGTTCAGATGACATAGCCACTGCAACAAACCCTAGTCTTTTCGGTCTCACTGATAGGGATCTCGGTCTCACGGAGATGGGATTGTAATCTCTCTGTTTCCCTTCATAACGTTTCGGTCAAACCGAGATGAGCGATCGGTCCCATCGAGATTGCAATGAAAACTCTCTGTTTCCCTTTTGTAACGTTTCGGTCCAACCAAGATGAGCGAATTGGTCCCACCGAGTTTGCCTGACCAACTCTCTGTGTGTCTATTACCAAAATCGGTCTCACCAATTTTGTGTAATCGGTCTCACCGAGATTACGTTATGCCCTAACCCTAACCATATCGGTCCCACCGAGTTGACATGTCGGTCCCACTAAAAATTCTAACGGTCACATTATTTACTTAATCGGTCCGACCGAGTTTCACGATTCGGTCCCACCGAGTTTGGTAAGTTGTGTGTAACGGTTAGATTTTGTGTGGAGGCTATATAAACCCCTCCACCCACTCTTCATTCGTGGAGAGAGCCATCAGAACATGCCTACACTTCCAACATACATTTTCTGAGAGAGAACCACCTACACTTGTGTTGAGGTCAAGATATTCCATTCCTACCACATAAATCTTGATCTCTGGCCTTCCCCAAGTTGCTTTTCACTCAAATCTTCTTTCCACCAAATCCAAATCCTGTGAGAGAGAGTTGAGTGTTGGGGAGACTATCATTTGAAGCACAAGAGCAAGGAGTTCATCATCAACACACCATTTGTTACTTCTTGGAGAGTGGTGTCTCCTAGATTGGCTAAGTGTTACTTGGGAGCCTCCGTCAAGATTGTGGAGTTGAACGAAGGAGTTTGTAAGGGCAAGGAGATCGCCTACTTCGTGAAGATCTAGCCTAGTGAGGCAAGTCCTTCGTGGGCGGCGGCCATGGTGGGATAGACAAGGTTGCTTCTTCGTGGACCCTTCATGGGTAGAGCCCTCCATGGACTCGCGCAACCGTTACCCTTCGTGGGTTGAAGTCTCCATCAACGTGGATGTACGATAGCACCACCTATCGGAACCACGGCTAAAAAATCTCCGTGTCAACATTGCGTTTGCTTCCTCAAACTCCTCCCTTTTACCTTCCTATGCAATTCTTTTACATTCCGCTGCTATACTCTTAGAATTGCATGTGTGGGTTGAATGCTTGACTTGTGCTAAGTTGCTAAAATCTGCCAAGAACTAAAATTGGGAAAATGCTAGATTTTTATTTGGTCAAGTAGTCTAATCACCCCCCACCCTCAGACATACTTTAAATCCTACAAGTGGTATCAGATCTTTGGTCTCCATTTGCTTTGATTTCCATAGCTTTTGGTGGTCATATCCTTGGTTTCACAACCTAGGAGAGTATAGCGTCTAGCGAGGGAAATTACCACCGTAGAGGTCCTTACTTTGATGATACTAATTTTGCTAGTTGGAAGCATAAGATGAAAATGCATATTCTTAGACATAACCCCGCCGTTTGGGCTATTGTGTGTATTGGCTTGCAAGGTGAATTCTTTGATGGGAGAGAACCGAACCGTGAAGCTACCGCGGAAGAGTTGAAGATGCTGCAATACAATGCTCAAGCTTGTGATATCCTCTTCAATGGATTGTGCCCCGAAGAATTCAACAAAATTAGCCATCTTGAGAATGCAAAGGAAATTTGGGATACTTTGATTGACATGCATGAAGGTATCGACTCCATCAAGGAATCCAAGTTGGATGTGCTTCAAAGTCAACTTGACAAGTTCAAAATGAAGGATGGTGAAGGTATCGCTGAAATGTACTCTAGACTTGCTCTTATCACAAATGAGATTGCTGGCTTAGGAAGTGAAGAGATGACCGACAAATTCATCATTAAGAAGATCCTAAGAGCCTTGGATGGAAAATATGATTCCGTGTGCACATTGATCCAAATGATGCCCAACTACAAAGATCTCAAGCCAACGAAACTCATTGGAAGAATTATTGCTCATGAGATGTCACTCAAGGATAAGGAGGAGCTCCACAACAAGTCAAGTGGTGCTTAGAAAGCCTCATGTGAATCTCCCACATCATCAAGTGAGAAACAAACCTTCAATGAGGAATTGAGCTTAATGGTGAAGAACTTCAACAATTTCTACAAGAGTAGAAGCAAGGAAAGAAGTTCCAAGTCAAGGTCCTACAATGACAAAAGATCTTCTAGTCGTGAGCGCAATCGCTACAATTGTGGAAGACCCGGACACTATTCCAATGAGTGTACGGCTCCCTACAAAAGAAGAGAAGATTCTCCAAAAAGAAGGAGTAGAAGAGAAGAATCACCATCAAGAGAAAGAAGGAGTAGAGATGATCGTTATGAACGAAGAACATCCCAGAGAAGCAAGGATCCGGAAAGGAAGGACAAGTCATCAAGGAGCTACACAAAACAAAGACATCAAGCTCATGTTGGTGAATGGGTATCCGGCTCCGACTCCGACAATCACTCCGAGAGAAGCTATCACTCCGACTCTGAATATACTCAAGATGAAGGTGTTGTCGGTCTAGCACTTGTGTCAACCAACTCCTACGACATATTTGACTCACCAAATGAAGGATTTGGAAGATGCTTCATGGCTAAAGGCCCAAAGGTATCACACCCCGAGTATGTTGATTTCAATAGTGATGAAGATGACTTGTTAGGTGATGATGATTTACTTATTGACAACTCTAGTGATGAATACTATGATGAAACATAAATTAATCATGCTAATCAAGATAAAACGAATGACAATGATAAGGAGAAGATTGAGCGCCTAACTAAAGAACCAAACACTCTTAAGTTAGCTCATGAAACTATCTGGGAAGATCATCGAGAACTTTTAAAGACTCATGAGAATTATGCTTTGAAAAGCTCAACCTTGAGCAAGAGCATGAGTTTAAAAGGAAATCAATGACGATCTTCGCAAGAAAAATTCTTCTTACATTGCCAAGCGTTTACTCTTATCTACTTACATGCCACAAGTCAAGTCTAGTAACAAGAACAAGAAAGATTCTTCTTCTAGTAGTAACAATAATCATGCTAAATCCAATGTTGTTGCTTCTAGTAGTTCTCTTGATTCCACTAATTTACACTTGAGCAAGAAAATAGCTTATTGAAGGGAATTATAGAGAAAGGTGTTTACAAGAGCCTTGCCGGAAGCAAGCAATTCGAGGAAATTGTACGCAAGCAAGGAAGGCATCGGAAGAATCAAGGTGTTGGTTTTGATTGAAAGTTCAATGCCAATGGAGTTGAGTGGGAAGAAGATCAATACCCCAAGACGAAGTTTGTTCCTCAACAAGAGAAGTATGATCCTACTTCTTTCAAAGGAACACAAGCTCAAGGTGATATTCCACCACAAGACCACAAGCAAAAAGGCAAGGACAAGCTTCAAGAGGAGATTGATGCATTTGAAGAAGCTCCTAACGCCTTGGTCAAGTGGGTTCCCAAAACTACATCAAGTTCTACTTCATCGAGTACAACTACAACTCCAAGGATTCCCATCAAGATGATGTGGATTCCAAAGAAGAAGAACTAGAGAGTTCTTGAGGGTGACTCCGCCAACATACTTCACGCATATCATTTTGGCAAGGACAAGTGCGATCAACTTCCACATCTTGCACTAGTTCAACGGGTCACAAACCCTCTTGTTGGTAAGACAAGGGACAAGGTAACCTAATGCATTCATGGACATCATCTTGTGTGTGCATCACTCTATGTCTATGGATATCCTTGTTTGTTCCTTGTGGGACTAACCTGTGTAGGTATTGAAAGTGCAAATCACTCCAATGGATTGCTCCAAATGATCTACATCAACATTGAGCATCCACATCTTCAACACCTACATGAAGTCATCATCGACAAAACCCAAGGTTAGTTCATCCTTCTTAGGGGGGATCTCACATCTAGGGGGAGCTTTACTCTAGGAATTGAGCTAAAGCAACTCTAATGGTGTGAACACAACAATGCTTTATGTAAAAGTGGTAACCCCACTTGTGCTTAAATGATGAGTATGACCTATGATCAAATGTTCTCATTTGACTCCTAAGTCAATATACTCATATATAGATGACCTAGTCATCGCCAATTGTTTGATAGATGCTAGAATTGGTTGTGCATGTTTTGCCACATATTTCATTTGCCATTTTATTGTGTGAGCATGTTGATTGCATATTTTACTCATTCGAGGACATCCACTTGTTTTTTTGATTGTTTGGTCTCTTTTCTTTTGCCAAGTGGATGGACAAGAATGCCTAAGAACCTTCTCTAGCTATCTATGTTTTTTTCATCTCAAACTCTATTCATGCTACATCACAAAGTTTAATCAAGTCAGATTCGAACCACTCTGTGTGAGGAGCACTCGGAGTCCCTGATTCATCATAGACTTAAACTTCCAAAACCTCTTTGTGCATTTCGGTGTGACCGATTCATCCTTTTCGGTCATACCGAGATCACTAAGTTGATCTAGGTTTTCAACCTCAGTGCAACCGATTAGAACTTTTCGGTCACACCGAGTTGCAGTAACTGCTTGCAGTTTTGCATCTCGGTGCCACCGAGTTGTTCCACTCGGTCACACTGACATGGTCAGGCTATATATACTCACGGGTCAAATTTTGGAAACATTTCTGAAACCCTTCGCCCGCGCATATCCTGCTCTGCCTCTTCGGGTCTCCGGATCGGCCTCTTCACCGCCAGCGACCACCCACCGCTGGTCTCCGCTGCCGTCAACGGCATTATGCCCCGCCATTGCCGCAGAAGCAAGTTCACCGCCGCATTAGGGTATGAACTTGAAACTTTGTGCTAATCTTTAACTCCGATTCCTAGCACATTGCTTTGCCATGATTTTTGCCAAGTTTGAAACCATCCTATCCAGCAAAAGGATTCCGTAGATTAGATTAGATTTGAAAATTTAGGGTTAGGTTTCCGCCGAACTCATCTCGGACCGACCGTGTTGTAGAAATCGGTTCCACTGATTTGGCTTAAGCCATTGCACATGTGATTTTCGTGTGAACGAGAATTGCAAATCGGTGTGACTGAGATCGATTCTTTGTGAAACCGTAGCAGTCTCAGTGCCACCAAACTGTGACTCGATTTGACCGAGTTCACTAGTTTATGTTCCAAAAGCTGCTTTGGTATCACCGAGTTTACAAATCAGTAGCTCTGAAATGCTTTCTGTGGAAAACTAAAACTAAGTTTTTGACTCAATTGTTTTGCAAAAACCTCTGTACTTTGTGATGCTCATCTACTCTACCTCATCTACACCTATTCACAGGGTCTACTGTCAGTAAGTTTGCCTGAAAATGTCTGATCAAAGTGATAGTCAGAACAAGTCAGAGGAGCAAGCTCAGATGAGTGAGGGCACTAGTCCCTCAAGCAGCTATGATGAGGGTAGCAGGAGCACAACCAACAATTTGCCAAAAGAAGCCACCAGGACAAGGAAGAATAAAACCTCAGATTCTGAAGATGACTTGGATGTATATGCTGAGAAGAAGAAAGACCACAACTCTATGGCACACATGTACAGAAAGATCCCAGATAAAGCTTTGGAAACTCACAAGCTTGGATCTGTACACTTCTTGTTGTCTGGTCTGCCTACAATCAACTGGATTCTTAGGCACACATTGCTACCCAAGTATGGAGATCAAAAGATGATCAGAGGTCATGCTATCAACTTGCTGCATTTGTTTGATATACGTCAAAAAATCAAAGTCATGAGCCTGATTGTGGAAACAATTAAGAGAACAGCAGCTGATCAGAAGATAAGTTGTGGGTATGCTCCACACATTCAAGAGCTCATCAACTCAAAGATGGGCACAGGCACATATCTTTTGGATAAGGAGCTGATACGTCTCCAACGTATCTACTTTTCCAAACACTTTTGCCCTTGTTTTGGGCTCTAACTTGCATGATTTGAATGAAAATAACCCGAACTGATGATGTTTTCAGTAGAACAACCATGGTGTTGTTTATTGTGCAGAAAACAAAAGTTCTCGAAATGACCTAAAAATCCACGCAGATAACTTTTGGAAAATATAAAAAATACTGGCGAACGAATCAAGGCCAGGGGGCCACACCCTGTCCACGAGGGTGGGGGCGCGCCCCCCAGTCTCGTGGCCCCCCTAAAGCTCCACCGACCTCAACTCCAACTCTATATATTCCGTTTCACGGAGAAAAAATCAGAGAGAAAGTTTCATCACGTTTTACGATACGGAGCCGCCGCCAAGCCCTAATCTCTCTCGGGAGGGCTGATCTGGAATCCGTTCGGGGCTCCGAAGAGGGGGATTCATCGTCGTCGTCATCATCAACCATCCTCCATCACCAATTTCATGATGCTCACCGCCGTGCGTGAGTAATTCCATCGTAGGCTTATTGGACGGTGATGGGTTGGATGAGATTTACCATGTAATCAAGTTAGTTTTGTTAGGGTTGGATCCCTAGTATCCACTATGTTCTGAGATTGATGTTGCTATGACTTTGCTATGCTTAATGCTTGTCACTAGGGCCTGAGTGACATGATTTCAGATCTGAACCTATTATGTATTCATAAATATATGTGAGTTCTTGATCCTATCTTGCAAGTCTATAGTCACCTATTATGTGTTATGATCCGACAACCCCGAAGTGACAATAATAGGGATACTTCTCGGTGATGACTGTAGTTTGAGGAGTTCATGTATTCACTAAGTGCTAATGCTTTGGTCTGGTACTCTATTAAAAGGAGGCCTTAATATCCCTTAGTTTCCATTAGGACCCCGCTGCCACGGGAGGGTAGGACAAAAGATGTCATGCAAGTTCTTTTCCATAAGCATGTATGACTATATTCGAACTACATGCCTACATTACATTGATGAACTGGAGCTAGTTCTGTGTCACCCTATGTTATAACTATTACATGAGGAATCACATCCGACATAATTATCCATCACTCATCCAATGCCTATGAGCTTTTTCACATATTATGCTTTGCTTATTTACTTTTCCGTTGCTACTGTTACAATTACTACAAAACTGCTATCGTTACTTTTATCACTGTTACCATTACTATCATACTACTTTGCTACTAAATACTTTGCTGCAGATACTAAGTTATCCAGGTGTGGTTGAATTGACAACTCAACTGCTAATACTTGAGAATATTCTTTGGCTCCCCTCGTGTCAAATCAATAAATTTGGGTTGAATACTCTACCCTCGAAAACTGTTGCGATCCCCTATACTTGTGGGTTATCAAGACTATTTTCTGGCGCCGTTGCCGGGGAGCATAGCTCTATTCTTTGAGTCACTTGGGATTTATATCTGTTGATCACTATGAGGAACTTGAAAGACGGAAGTACTAAGATTTTTTTCCTCAACTACGAGGGGAGGTAAGGAACTGCCATCTAGGTATGCACTAGATTCTCCTTTCGTTTTGAGTAAGCTTGCGACACCTAAACCTGCAACTGCTATGAATTCTGATATGACGCATGTTATTGATGATGCCACTTCTGCTATGCATGATACTTATGATGAAACTACTTCTATGCTTGATACTACTGTGCCATTAGGTGAATATCTTGATGAACAACTTGCTAGGGTTAGAGAGAATGAAATTATTGAAGATGAAATTATTGATGATAGTGATGATGAAGGTTCTCCCCCTAAGTATGAATTGTCTGTTCTTCCTGAGGGTTATGTTATGGATGAAGAAAGTGCTAGAGATCTTTTTGCTTGCAATGATAGATCTGATCTTAAGAAGTTACTATCTAAACTTAAACAGAAAACTCTGAATGCTAGAATGAAATATGACCCTGCTTTTGCTACTTCACCTATCTTTGTTACTGATAAGGATTGTGATATCTCTGATGATCCTGAGATAATTACTTTGGTTGAATCTGATCCTTTTTATGGCTATGAATCTGAAACTATTGTAGCACATCTTACCAAGTTAAATGATATAGCCACCCTGTTTACTAATGATGAGAAGTCTCGTTATTATTATATCCTTAAGATATTTCCATTCTCATTAAAGGGTGATGCTAAAACTTGGTTTAATTCTCTTGATCCTGGTTCTGTGCGTAGTCCCCAGGATATGACTGATTACTTCTTTGCTAAATATTTCCCTGCTCATAAGAAACAAGCTGACTTGCAGGAAATATATAATTTTGTGCAAATCGAAGAAGAGAGTCTCCCACAAGCTTGGGGGAGGATTCTCCGATTACTTAATGCTTTGCCTGACCATCCTCTTCAGAAAAATGAAATACTTCATATCTTTTATAATGGACTAACCGATGCTTCCAAGGACCACCTTGGATAGTTGTGTTGGTTGTGTTTATAGGGAAAGAACAGTCGACCAAGCTGAATTACTATTGAATAATATGTTCACTAATGAAAATAATTGGTCTCTTCCTGAGCCAATTACTGAGCCAATTGAGCCAACTCCTAAGCCTATTCCTAAACCAACTCCGAAGAAGAGGGGAGTTCTATATCTCAGTCCTGAAGATATGCAAGAGGCAAAGAAATCTATGAAAGAAAAAGGTATTAAAGCTGAAGATGTTAAGAATTTACCTCCTATTGAATAAATACATGGTCTTAATATACCTCCTATTGAAGAAACACATTGTCTTGATAACCCGACACAGGTAGTAAAGGTAAATTCTCTCTATAGATATGATAAGGTTGATATCCCATCTACTAAATTTCCTAGCCAATGTTTAGATGAGTTTGATGACTTTATGGCTAGGCAAGAAAGTTTTAATGCTTATGTTGGTAGAGAATTAAAGAGTAATGCTTTCATGATAGGACACTTGAGTGATATACGGCTAGAGTTAAAGGTGAACTTAAACTCATTAGCAAATATGCTTCTATGGTTACCACTCAAGCAGAACAAGTACTTAAAGCTTAAAGTGATTTGCTCGATGAATTAAATAATAAACATGATTTTTCTGTTAGAGTGGCTACTAGAACTGGTAGAATGACTCAGGAACCTTTGTATCCTGAAGGCCACCCTAAGAGAAATAATTTAGATGCACCCAGTCCTTCTAAAAAGAAGAAAAAAGAAAAACGATAGGACTTTGCATGCTTCTAGTGAAACTATTGTGGACACACCCGAGAATCCCAATGATATTTCTATTTCTGGTGCTGAAACACTATCAGGTGATGAACATGAACCTAGTGATAATTTTAATGATAATGTTCATGTTGATGCTCAACCTAGCAATAATAATGAAGTAGAGATTGAACCTACTGTTGATCTTGATAACCCACAATCAAGGAATCAACATTATCATAAAAGAGACTTTGTTGCTAGGAAGCACGGTAAAGAAAGAGAACCATGGGTTCAGAAACCCATGCATTTTCCTCCTAAACCATCCAAGACAAAGGATGATGAGGATTTTGAGCGCTTTGCTGAAATGATTAGGCCTATCTTCTTACGTATGCGCTTAACTGATATGCTTAAAGTAAATCCCTATGCTAAATATGTGAAGGATATCATTACAAATAAAAGAAAGATACCGGAAGCTAAAATTTCCACCATGCTTGCTAATTATACTTTTAAGGGTGGAATACCAAAGAAACTTGGAGATTCAAGAGTACCAACTATACCATGCTCCATTAAAAGAAACTATGTTAAAACTGCTTTATGTGATCTTGGAGCCGGTGTTAGTGTTATCCCTCTCTTTTTATATCGTAGACTTGAATTGAATAAGTTGACACCTACTGAAATATCTTTGTAAATGGCCGATAAATCAACTGCTATACCTGTCGGTATTTGTGAGGATGTGCCTGTTGTGGTTGCAAATGTCACTATCTTAACGGACTTTGTTATTCTTGATATTCCTGAGGACGATAGTATGTCGATTATCCTTGGTAGACCCTTTTTGAATACTGCAGGGGTTGTTATTGATTGCAACAAAGGCAATGTCACTTTTCATGTTAATGGTAATGAGCATACGGTACACTTTCCGAGGAAACAACCTCAAGTTCATAGTATCAGTTCTATTGGAAAAGTTCCAACTATCATTATTGGATGTTTTGAATTTCCTCTCCCTACTGTCAAGAAAAAATATGATATTCTTATTGTTGGGGATGTTCATATCCCCGTTGAGGTAACCTAGTGTTATTCGAAATTTTTCCGGTTCCATGTTATTCGGAATGAGTTTGTTAACAAGACTTGATCAACCTTGTTAGTGGATTCCTTTTGATGATCATGAGATGGACGAAACTAGAAGGCACAACCTTCTGTACTCTCTTTTTACTTTCTATTATTTAGAATAAATAAAGCAAAAATAGTATTATTTGTCTGTTTTTTGAATTATCCATGCAATAAAAATTATCTCAAAAATAAAAGTGCTCCAAATGCCCTGCAAATTTAGTATGACTTTTTATGGAATATTTGAGGATTTTAGGAACTGAGAACACAGCAGGGGGGCAATCACCTGGCCACGAGGGTCCAGGGCGCGCCCACTCCCCCTGGGCGCCCCCCTACCTCGTGGGCCCATGCATGGTGGCCCCCCTCCACTTATTCCTGCACCCATACACTCCATCTTTCTCCCAAAAATCCCCAGCCGGCTCAAGCACGAGTTCTAGCTCATTTTGCTACGATTTTCGATCTCCTTGCTCAAAGCTCCATTCACAAAACTGCTTTGGGAGATTGTTGCTTGGTATGTGACTCCTCCATGGGTCCAATTAGTTTTTGTTCTAGTGCTTTATTCATTGCAAATTTTTGCTGCATGGGTGACCCTGTTATTGAGCTTGCATGTCAAATTTATGAGGTCCCAAGTAATTCTAATGCATGATATAGGCTCTAGGCACTTGTGGGAGTAGTTGCTATCAATCTTGTTTAGTTTGATTCACTTTTATTTTGAAGTTACTAAAAAATTCAGAATTTTTTTAGAGGAAGAAATATGTCCAGGAAAATGTACCAAGGTGGTTCCTCAACAAAGAGAGGACCCAGGCATGCTATGCGTGAGCAAGACGATGAACCGCCAAGGGAAGCTGAGGTGTGGTCTTGTGAGTGGCCGTCAGAAGAGTTTATGGTTAATGTAGGCATCAAGGATGAATTTGACGCATATGTGTGTAATGCCGATCTTGAGGACTTCATGCAAGATAAGTGTCCTCAGTACTACCAATTGACTGATTCATTCGTGAGAAGATTTAAATTTACATCTTCGCGTAATTCTCAGAATGTCCTGTTTGATATTTATGATCAATCTTATACCATGGACCTAGAATATTTTACAACTACTTGCAAACTCCCATAGTGGGGCAATGTTAATGAACCCCATAAATCTGAATATGAAGACTTTCTTGCTAGTATCACTGCCGGAGAATCTAGGGATATAGCACAAGCTACCATAGGGAGCATTCAGTTTCCTGCTATACATTATTTTGCTCTCTTCATTGGTAGATGCATTAATGGTAAGGACGGAGCATGTCACATGTGTGTCCCTGATCTTTGTGTTCTTAAGAGTGTTGTATTTGGTAATAAAGATTACAACTTGGGGGCGATTGTTGCACGTAGGTTGCATAATAATGATTTAGTTGGAGATTTATTTGGAGGGATTTATGCGACCCGTGTTGCTAATTATCTTGGTATACCCCCACGTGAGGGCGATAAGGAGTTGCTTCCCGCTTATTTAGATTATGACGCGATTGTCAGACATCATTTTCTTTTGAGGAATGAACAATTCCTCCAGTATCGACTAATCTTTGACAGACGACGCCCTATCCATGTTCCTCTCCCTGCTCCTTCCCTTTTTGATTACCAGGCAAAACGAAGATATGTTGTCACCAGGGAGGAGGCAACCAAACACGAGAGGAGAGAGGAGGAAGCTCACCAACATGCCGCAGCTCAAGAGGCATTGGCTGCTGCATCTTAGTACGACCCTAGTTATAACTTCGGATATCAGCCAGGCTATCATTGGCATTAGACCAACTTAGGCCAAAAGCCTAAGCTTGGGGGAGTACATATTTCTCACCGACTTTACATTCATGTTCACACACTATTCTAGTTGTCGGTGCTCATACTCTTTCATTGTATTATCCATGCTAGTTTAATTTATTTTTCTAGCTTTGTTCTTGTTTGTTTGATAAACCTTAAGAAAAACTAAAAAAAATTAGTTAGTTTACTTTCCATGCTTGTAGTAGTAATTAAAATAAAAATGCAAAAAGATTTCTCATTCTTCTTTTGCTTGTCGGGAGCTTTCCCGTGTAAATAATTTTATTTCTTTTCTTTCCTTTGGGGGTCAAGAGGAGAAGACCATAATGAAAATGTTTAGTGGCTCTCATATGCATGATTGTTGATTTAACTTAGAGCCCATATTACCTTGTCTTCTCTCTTGAATTTAATGCTTGCAGATTCCAGCTTAGTCCAATGCACATGAACTATTATTATTATACACATTGTTCGGTTGTGCAAGTGAAAGGCAATAATGACGATATATGATGGATTGATTGAGATAAGAGAAGCTGGTATGAACTCGACCTCTTTTGTTTTTGTAAGTATGATGAGTTCATCATTCCTGATTCAGCCTATTATGAATAAACATGTTTGCAATGACAATTAGAGATTATAGTTGCTTATGCCATGCTTAATTATCTATGAGTTTATAATGGTTTACCTTGCGCGCCAACATGCTATTAAAATGGTTGTGATGTGGTATGATAGGGTGGTATCCTCCTTTGAATGAATTGAGTGACTCAACTTGGCACATGTTCACGCATGTAGTTGAAACAAATCAACATAGCCTTCACGATATTTATGTTCATGGTGGATTATATCCTACTCATGTTTGCACTCAGTGTTGATTAATTTTAATGCATGTTCATGACTATTGTTGCTCTCTCAGTTGGTCGCTCCCCAGTCTTTTGCTAGCCTTCACCTGTACTAAGAGGGAATACTGCTTGTTCATCTAAACTCCATAAACCCCAAAGTTATTACATATGAGTCCATGATACCTTCCTATATGCGGTATCTACCAGTCGTTCCAAGTAAATTTGTATGTGCCAAACTCCAAACCTTCAAATGAAATTCTGTTTTGTATGCTTGAGCAACTCATGTTTTAACTAGGGTTGTCTGTATCTTCCATGCTAGGTGGGTTATTCTCAAGAGGAGTGGACTCCGCTCCTCATTCACGAGAAAATGGCTGGTAACCAGGATGCCCAGTCCCGTGATCAAAAAGATCAAAGCAAATCGAAATAATTAACAAAACTCCCCCAGGATTATTGCTAGTTGGAGGCACTCGTTGTTTAGAGCAAGCCATGGATTGATGCTTGTTGGTGGTGGGGGAGTATAAACTTTACCATTTTGTTTGGGAACCGCCTATAATGTATGTAGCATGGAAGATATCGAGATCTCATAGTTGTTCCATTGACAGTGAAAGTATGCCGCTCAAAATGTATTCATCTCTATTTTTAAATCGAGTTGTGGCACCTCTACAAATCCCTGCTTCCCTCTGTGAAGGGCCTATCTATTTACTTTTATGTTGAGTCATCACCTTCTTATTAAAAAGCACCCGCTGGAGAGCACGCTGTCATTTGCATGCATTACTATTAGTTTATATTGGGTATGACTTGACTGGATCTCTTTTACCATGAATTACAATGTTTAGTCAGTCCTTGATCTTTAAAGGTGCTTTGCATTTATGTTTTTCGGTCTCCGAAAGGGCTAGCGAAAAACCATCTTGTTATATATATCATGATTGTTTTGAGAAAGTGTTTTCATCCGAGTTTTATTATTATTGCTCGCTAGTTGATTATGCCATTTATATGAGTAAATATGAGACCTAAGTGTTATTGTGAATATGGTTAGTTCATAATCTTTGCTGAAACCTTGAATGTTGGCTTTACATATTTACAACAACAAGAGCAAACAGAGTTTGTAAAAGTTTTTCTTTATCACTTTCAGTTTATCAACTGAATTGCTTGAGGACAAGCAAAGGTTTAAGCTTGGGGGAGTTGATACGTCTCCAACGTATCTACTTTTGCCCTTGTTTTGGACTCTAACTTGCATGATTTGAATGAAACTAACCCGGACTGACGTTGTTTTCAGCAGAACTGCCATGGTGTTGTTTATTGTGCAAAAAACAAAAGTTCTCGAAATGACCTGAAAATCCACGGAGATAACTTTTGGAAAATATAAAAAATACTATCGAAAGAATCAAGGCCAGGGGGCCCACACCCTGTCCACGAGGGTGGGGGCGTGCCCCCCTATCTCGTGGGCCCCCTGAAGCTCCACCGACCTCAACTCCAACTCTATATATTCCGTTTCGCAGAGAAAAAAATCAGAGAGAAAGTTTCATCGCGTTTTATGATACAGAGCCGCCGCCAAGCCCTAATCTCTCTCAGGAGGGCTGATCTGGAGTCCGTTCGGGGCTCCGGAGAGGGGGATTCGTTGTCATCGTCATCATCAACCATCCTCCATCACCAATTTCATGATGCTCACCGCCATGCGTGAGTAATTCCATCATAGGCTTGATGGACGGTGATGGGTTGGATGAGATTTACCATGTAATCAAGTTAGTTTTGTTAGGGTTTGATCCCTAGTATCCACTATGTTTTGAGATTGATGTTGCTATGACTTTGCTATGCTTAATGCTTGTCACTAGGGCCCGAGTGCCATGATTTCAAATCTGAACCTATTATGTTTTCATAAATATATGTGAGTTCTTGATCCTATCTTGCAAGTCTATAGTCACCTATTATGTGTTATGATCCAACAACCCCGAAGTGACAATAATCGGGATACTTCTCAGTGATGGTTGTAGTTTGAGAAGTTCATGTATTCACTAAGTGCTAATGCTTTGGTTCGGTACTCTATTAAAAGGAGGCCTTAATATCCCTTACTTTCCATTAGGACCCCGCTGCCACGGGAGGGTAGGACAAAAGATGTCATGCAAGTTCTTTTCCATAAGCATGTATGACTATATTCGGAATACATGCCCACATTACATTGATGAACTGGAGCTAGTTCTGTGTCACCCTATGTTATAACTATTACATGAGGAATTGCATCCGACATAATTATCCATCATTGATCCAATGCCTACGAGCTTTTTCACATATTGTGCTTTGCTTATTTACTTTTCCATTGCTACAGTTACAATTACTACAAAACATCTATCATTACTTTTATCACTGTTACCATTACTATCATACTACTTTGCTACTAAATACTTTGCTGCAGATACTAAGTTATCCAGGTGTGGTTGAATTGACAACTCAAATGCTAATACTTGAGAATATTCTTTGGCTCCCCATGTGTCGAATCAATAAATTTGGGTTGAATACTCAACCCTCGAAAACTGTTGCGATCCCCTATACTTGTGGGTTATCAGGAGCATCTACCCTTATATCCTGAGTTTGAAGATAACACTGTTGAGATGAATGAGGAGGAACCATCATCTGTGCAAGCACATGAGAAGAGAGAGAAGGCAAGGGCAGAGAAAGCTCCAAATATGCCACTGCTGAAGAGGCATCTCAAGTGTTCCTGAAGAGAAAGCAAGATCAGCTTGGCTACTTGATTGCCTCCACCTTGAGAATTGAGAAGGGCTTGGCCACCCTGACTCAAAACCAGGAGAGTTTGGAAAGGATCATTGAGCAGAAGTTTTATGCTCTTGATGTCAAGGTCACTGAGATCCAAACTGCAGTTGGGCAACTTCAGGAGGATGTGCAGGAGAAGAAGGGCAAGTCTACTACAGATGCATTTGCTAGAGTGCCCAGAGGACAGAGATCTGCTGCAGTGTCTGTTCCAGACACCAGAGCTACATCATCTGCACCGGCTACAACTTCAGTGCCACCAGCTCCAGCAGCCACTCCACCAGCTCCAGCTACATCAACTGATGCTTTCGTCCTTGGAGTCATCTCTACACCACCTCATGAAGACCAAGCCTGAGAGTCGTTTAGCACTATGCATTTTTGAACTTTTGGTAACTTGTTGCCAAAGGGGGGGGAAATTTATAGATCATAGGCTTCGAGAGAGAGTGTTGCTTTTGATCTCTCTTGTTTTTGGTGGTTGAACTTCTTTATTGTGTGCTTGCTTGATACACTATGTCTTTTGTGAGATACTTGGATGATCATGTGTTTGATCATATGCTACCTTAATGCTTGTTGGATGATATTACCTTTTATATCCTCATATGATCATTAACTTTGCTTGGTGATGAGTGCATTTGTTCAATCATTATCATTTTGAGCGCTCCACTAAGATATATGTGACATGGAAGAGTAACCCATGATCCTAACACATTGTGCATTTGCAGTCCAAAGCAAATTTTAAATAATGCACAAATTTAGGGGGAGCTCTTACTTATCACATACTTCAAAAAGCGACGATGTTTTTCAATCTTATTATCATTTGTTGAAGCTTTGATCTATATGTTGTCATCAATTACCAAAAAGGGGGAGATTGAAACTGCAACTATCCCTGGGTGGTTTTGGTAATTCCTAACAACATATAGCTCATTGAGCTAATGCTATTTCAAGATAAATATTTCAGGAAAGCTCAATGATTGGCATGGCATGGATGAGAAAAGTGGACCCCTCAAAATGCTAAGGACAAAAGGATTGGCTCAAGCGCAAAGCACAAGACTCTACATTTTCCATTTTTGTGATCCAAGATCACATTGAGTCTACAGGAAAAGCCAATACTATCAAGGAGGGATGAGGTGTTGCTTAATGAGTTTCTTGCTCCAAAATGCTTAGCGATATGCTCCAAGCCCTCAACTACTTTCTCACATCCACATATGTCCCAAACCAAAAGTCAAACTCAGCCACACTGAAACTGTCTATCCGGCGCCACCGAGTTCAGATGACATAGCCACTGCCTCAAACCCTAGTATTTTCAGTCTCACCGATAGGGATCTCGGTCTCACCGAGATGGGATTGTAATCTCTCTGTTTCCCTTCGTAACGTTTTGGTCAAACCAAGATGAGCGATCGGTCCCACCTAGATTGCAATGCAAACTCTCTGTTTCCCTTTTGTAACGTTTTGGTCCAATCGAGATGAGCGAATCGGTCCCACCGAGTTTGCCTGACCAACTCTCTGTGTGTCTATTACCAAAATCGGTCTCACCGATTTTGTGTAATCGGTCTCACCGAGATTGTGTTATGCCCTAACCCTAACCATATCGGTCCCACCGAGTTGACATGTCGGTCACACCGAAAACCCTAACGGTCACATTATTTACTTAATCGGTCCGACCGAGTTTCATGATTCGGTCTGATCGAGTTTCACGATTCAGTCCCACCGAGTTTGGTAAGTTGTGTGTAACAGTTAGATTTTGTGTGGAGGCTATATATACCCCTCCACCCACTCTTCATTCATGGAGAGAGCCATCAGAACATGCCTACACTTCCAACATACATTTTCTGAGAGAGAACCACCTACACTTGTGTTGAGGTCAAGATATTCCATTCCTACCACATAAATCTTGATCTCTAGCCTTCCCCAAGTTGCTTTCCACTCAAATCTTCTTTCCACCAAATCCAAATCCTGTGAGAGAGAGTTGAGTGTTGGGGAGACTATCATTTGAAGCACAAGAGCAAAGAGTTCATCATCAACAGACCATTTGTTACTTCTTGGAGAGTGGTGTCTCCTAGATTGGCTAGGTGTCACTTGGGAGCCTCCGTCAAGATTGTGGAGTTGAACCAAGGAGTTTGTAAGGGAAAGGAAATTGCCTACTTCGTGAAGATCTAGCCTAGTGAGGCAAGTCCTTCGTGGGCGACAGCCATGGTGGGATAGACAAGGTTGCTTCTTCATGGACCCTTCGTGGGTGGAGCCCTCCGTGGACTCGCGCAACCGTTACCCTTTGTGGGTTGAAGTCTCCATCAACGTGGATGTACGATAGCACCACCTATCAGAACCACGGCTAAAAAATCTCTGTGTCAACATTGTGTTTGCTTCCTCAATCTCCTCCCTTTTACCTTCATATGCAACTAGCAGGGTGACCCGCGCATTTGCGCGGCTAGATTTTATATCTATTGCTATATATGCGTATTTTATATAACTACTTTATTACATTTTTGCATTAAATTTTGATAGACATATGTTCCTATTTTATACTATCTGTTGGTGTCAAAGATCTAGACGCGTGACATGAAAGACCAAATACTTTTACCTCATTTCCTTTACAATTTGTTTTACTCTTCACTTGCCACATTTTAATTATGTTTTCCTTTTAATACTATATTGTACATGATCCACCTGCTTCCATGTCTTTTCATCTTACTATAATTCTCTATGTTGTTTAGTCTAAGTCAAGATAATTATTGGTGAATCGTGTAGAGAGTGGTAATATCTTCTGTCTTGCCATATTGCAATTATGTTTTCTATTTTTAATCTACCATACATGATCCACATGCTTCGATGCCTTCTCATTTTACTCTAATTATCTATGTTTTCCATTCATCATAACTTGATATTTTTTTATTGTTCCCACGATATTGCTTTCTCAGCCGCTATCCCCCCTACCAGCCAAATATTACATGATTTAATTTTTCTACGAAAGTAGCAACGGTATATCACAAAATATAAAAGAAAACTAATACAAATATTTATATTAAGTGCACTATTGTTGCCAAATACTAATTATTGCAACTCCTTTTATTAAATACTCAAACCTTACATATGACAATATGGAGGATCCATACCAACAATAGTGACTATTTGATGAAATATGTGGGACAAATTAAATTAAATTCTTTCGCTTAGGATGAGATGAAATTAAAGCTTTTTAGCCAGACGCTAACGACCAAAGCGAACGCAGGGTTATTAAGTCATCCTGTAGGTACTTTCGACACTGGGAAACACTATAAAATGAGCGATTTCTTGCGACGAATCACTTCTTTCTTGTAAAACCATTATTTTACCAAAATTATCTTCATGACGGTTTTGGACCGTGATGCCGACCCTTTCTTTGTCCACATCATAAAGATTTGTCTACTATTTATTAAAAATATTAATAATCACAATTAACCGTAATCTTTTCATAAAGTTTGAGTTGCTTACCACGTCTGCCACGTAGTTACATCATCAACTACATCAATTTTATTAAATAAACATATTGATGGCCTTTTAAGGTTCATGAATGTTTGGACTATCTTCCCATGTGC
Source organism: Triticum aestivum (assembly GCF_018294505.1). NCBI lineage: Eukaryota > Viridiplantae > Streptophyta > Magnoliopsida > Poales > Poaceae > Triticum > Triticum aestivum. Next base: position 552,980,539 of record NC_057813.1, read on the forward strand.
TTCCCTAATAGTGTCGCTTACACGCATGGGATGGTTCACCGGGTAGCGGCAAGGGACTGGTTTACTCCATTCAGTTGATAGTTTGTGTTGTTCCGTTATATCCTAGGTGCATGAACAATAATGACTATATGAATGTGCGTAATATTTTTTTTCCTGGCATATGGTACACTCATTTGTATGCGACTAATGCTATATGAACTTTTTTATCTTTTAATCGCGGCCATTACAATTAGAGTCGACAGATAAATTTTAGTTACATTTGATAAGTTATCTGTCTTCTGATATTTGAAATTTACCTTCTTTCACACTGTTATTTATGTTTTAGGCATCTCCGATAGCCCAACAATATATTTCTTACTCTTTGTTCTACTGCATGTTCCTAATTCATCGAAGCAATATCAAATTATATGTCAAACATACCTCTTGAGAAAATACGCGATGCGTCTGTTCTTGCATTTTTTGTTGAGTAAATTCTCACGCTGTTTAGTTGCTTACCACGTCTGCCACGTGGTTACATCATCAACTTGGAGCACATCAATTTTATTAAATAAACATATTGATGGCCTTTTAGGTTCATGAATGTTTGGACTATCTTCCCATGTGCTTCCCTAATAGTGTCGCTTACACGCATGGGATGGTTCACCGGGTAGCGGCAAGGGACTGGTTTACTCCATTCAGTTGATAGTTTGTGTTGTTCCGTTATATCCTAGGTGCATGAACAATAATGACTATATGAATGTGCGTAATATTTTTTTCCTGGCATATGGTACACTCATTTGTATGCGACTAATGCTATATGAACTTTTTTATCTTTTAATCGCGGCCATTATAATTAGAATCAACAGATAAATTTTAGTTATATTTGATAAGTTATTTGTCTTCTGATATTTGAAATTTACCTTCTTTCACACTGTTATTTATATTTTAGGCATCTCCGATAGCCCAACAATATATTTCTTACTCTTTGTTCTACTGCATGTTCCTAATTCATCGAAGCAATATCAAATTATATGTCAAACATACCTCTTGAGAAAATACACGATGCGTCTGTTCTTGCATTTTTTGTTGAGTAAATTCTCATGCTGTTTAGTTTTTAATTACTGTATATTGAACATCTATATGTTGCCACAAAAGAAACAAACGCCTATGTATGTGCTTTTATCATGTTTATTAATATTTTAAATATCTCCAACTATATTTTCAGTTGCACAGCCATATTTTTGTTATCCCTCATTCCACTACATGCTCCTAATCACTAAATTATGTGCAAATTAGACCCTATGCACGTGGCTAATGAGCAAAAATTATTGTTGCTTGCTACCTTTTCTAATGTCAGCATGAAGCCATCAATAGTAATTAGCCTGCATGAATCTGTTTGGCTCATGTATACGTACAAATTAAGGATTGCTAAATAAAAAAGGTTGTTCTTGCTTTCTTGCCGATGTGTCATGACAACATCAACTGTAATTAGCATGGGAAACGGATTGAATTTTTCAAGTGGCTATGCAAGTGATGGCATCAGAAAATGTAGTTGGAGGCTAGTTCCTTTTTTTAAGCTTGCTAGCTCCTTTGATTAGTACGTTACGTAGTAGAGCCTACAAAAGCACATGTGTGTGTTTTCTCCGTACTTCAACTTGTGCTTGGCCCACAAATATAAAATTCATATAAAATTCGGCTGGAGGCAATACCTTCACATAAAAAAATGCACTTACGATGATATAAGGAAAGTCACCTATATGTGTTGGGCCTGGACTCCCGCTTTCCTCTGGATATGAATCCATCTTGATTTGCTAGTCCGACCGCGGCTGGCAGTAACGCATGGGTAAAGGAGTCATGCATATACGTACATCTTTCATCTGAATCATAGCCGTTGTTTTTAACTATTTTTCTACTGTTACATCTAAGCCGTACGTTTTCTATTGTTTTAATAATATAATAGATAGATTGTTTTACATTCCGCTGCTATACTTTTAGAATTGTATGTGTACGTTGATTGCTTGACTTGTGCTAAGTTGCTAAAATCTGCCAAGATTTAAAATTGGGAAAAGGCTAGATTTTTATTTGGTCAAGTAGTCTAATCACCCCCCCCCCCCCTTTAGACATACTTTCGATCCTACAATATGGAAAAGAGACTTTAATATAATGGAAAAGAGACAAATTACTGCATGTATTACGGTGGGTGAACAAATTACTGTCGAGCAATTGATAGAAAAGCGCATAATTATGATGACATCTAAAGCAATGATCATGAACATAGGCATCACATCTGGGTCAAGTAGACCAACCATGCCTGCATCTACTACTATTACTCCACACATCGACCGCTATCCAACATGCATCTAGAGTATTAAGTTCATAAGAACGGAGTAACGCATTAAGCAAGATGACATGATGTAGAGGGATAAACTCAAGCAATACGATATCAACCCCATCTTTTTATCCTCGATGGCAACAATACAATACGTGCCTTGCTGCCCCTACTGTCACTGGGAAAGGACACCGCAAGATTGAACCCAAAACTAAGCACTTCTCCCATGGCAAGAAAGATCAATCTAGTAGGCCAAACTAAACCGATAATTCGAAGAGACTTGCAAAGATATCAAATCATGCATATAGGAATTCAGAGAAGAACCAAATAATATTCATAGATAATCTTGTTAATAAATCCACAATTTATCGGATCTCGGCAAACACGCAAAAAAATATTACATCAAATAGATCTCGAAGAACATCAAGGAGAACTTTGTATTGAGAATCAAAGAGAGAGAAGAAGCCATCTAGCTAATAACTATGGACCCAAAGGTTTGTGGTAAACTACTCATGCTTCATCGGAGAGGCAATGGTGTTGATGTAGAAGCCCTCCATGATCGAATCCCCCTCCGGCTAATCGCCGGAAAAGGCCCCAAGATGGGATCTCACGGGTACAGAAGGTCGCGGCGGTGGAAAAATGGTTTCATGGCACACTACAAAAAAACACACTTCCGTGATGATATGTGTTTGTCACAGTAGGTCACATTTTCTATCATGCATGTACATCCATGACGATTTTATGACAGAATTAAGATAGTCATACATGTGCTATCGTAGAAGTGTTCCATGACATTACCAAAATTATCATCACTTAAGTGTCCACTTCCATGAAGATAAATCACGCGTCATGGAAGTGCTTTCGTCAAGGGTGACCGGCATGTGGCATCCACCGTAACAGGTCACCATTAAGCTATCGGGTCCGGTTTTGGATCCGATAACCCGTTAACAGCCTGGGCCAATGGGGATTTTCCATGTGTAAAATTCTCATTGGCCAGAGGAAACACGTGTTGGCTCACCGTTGGGACAGATGTCATCCACTCATTGGACAGGAGGCGCCTATGATACGTCGACATGTGGCATGACCCAATAGAGGCCCATTCCGGTGAAAAGGCTGGACCATTTGACTTGGTCAAAAGGTAACGGGCCAGCCCATGAAAAGCCTGTTAACGACATGTTCATATATAGCCCATTTACGACCCCCTAACTCCCGACCCGTTACGGCCTATCGGAATTAAGCCCAGTAGCTTCACCTGGGCCATCCAATATGATTCCAGCCTGTTGTAACTTCCGGCCCATGTATGGCCCATTATGTCTTTCGGCCCATATGAGGCCCTCTGTAACTCTCGTACCATTAAAGGTCTGAGATGAAACTGGCCCATAATGAATAGTGTATCGCTTTATACCCATTAACGGCCCATTATTCCCTCAACCGTTTCCAGCCGTGTTAACTTTCGGCCTTCTAAGAGCCCATTTATTCTTGGGCTCATTTCTAGAATTCGGTTAGTTACAGTTCGTTACTGGCCTATTCTGTTTGTGGGCCAAATTCAGCCCGTGGTTACATTCAGCCCTTTGTGGCCCGTTAACCCGCTGGACTGTTTTCATAGCGTTATCAAATACGCCCTATTGACGGCCCATTATGGTCCATGAATAGTATGGCCTATGTTTTGCGAAATGATTTTACGCCCCGTAGAAGGCCCATGGATCCTACAGCCCGTAGAAGACCAATGTATCCTACGGCCCGTAGAAGGCCCATGGATCATATGGCCCGTAGAAAGTCCATGGATCCTTCGGCCCACAGGAGGCCCATGGTTACAACAGTCTGTGTGTTGCCATGATTATTGTGGCCTAGTTACCAAAAATAGGTTATTGTGGCCACTAGAAAAATGCGGAAAAAGAGCTGCAGTGACTACATGCAAACAACTAAACAAGACAGTAAGGAAATAAATAAAAAAGCAATTAACGCTAGCCTATTACAGCTATTACACATATTACATCCACTGGGCATCAAAGTTCGCCACTAGTGCAAATATAGGGAACAAAGCAGCATATTACATACATTGGCCGTCAAAATTGGCCACCAGTGCAAATAAACGAGGCAGCAAAACAAGTCCATAAGTGAAACAACTTTAGAAGAGCTCAAGAAATGTTATCCTGGGTATCCACCATGCTGGCAATAAGCTTAGCAAGCTTATTAGCTTTGTCATGTTTGGCGCTAAAATCTTCCAACGCTTGCTGTTGCACCAGAAAGTATGCATCTGAATGCTCTAGGGACTTCCGCAGTCCTTCCGCTTCTTGTCGCAACACAGCTGATCGATGTCTTTCAGCTTGTAGTTAAGACTCAAGAAACCGAACTGATTCAGACAGTGAGTTTGAATAGCTTGTGCAAGCAGTAGTTGCTAGTAACTCAAACAGTAAACCAAGACAGGACTTTGGGGTTGCCTCACTGTCTTCAAGATAGTTTTCCTTAGCAGTTTTATCAGCTTTGTTGGAAACCAACAAGGATGTCTCACGATCCTGAACCTTATATGCATTACTTCCTTTATCATTGCTTAATAAGGCACTCTTCCCCAATATTCTGTTGGCATTCTAAAAGAAGAAACAAGCAGACACATAACAGGTTTAGCATGTACTAGTATATGAAACTCATTCGGTGAACCAGTTCATTAGTAAGGTGGACAAGATTAAACTACCAAGTCTTCTATTGCCAAGTAGTACATTATAAAAGCATCAAACAAACATATATCTATGTCCTATGGTCATTGCATTGTCTTGCCAAATCAAAATAGAGACACGGTTCAAATCATATCAGTTCAAGAGAAAGTAGCACTGAAAGAATACAAAGCGTGGGAAACTACACATCACAACAAGATTTCATATGGGTACCACGGGTCTACATGTACAACAACACTATTGGCCCTGTTATGATGCTAGTAACGTGCATGATATGAGAAGTCAACTCTATACACAATTGAAATTGAAATCAACAGAGCTATTTATAAGAGGAAATCTGTTAAATAAACATGTGTAAACATACCTATTGTTCCATTGGAGCTTCCATTGGATCGTTCAATTTAAAAATAAGTTTGTATGAGTAAATACAGTGATACAAGAGCAAAGCAGTATGCACGATAGCAATGGAATCTTAAATGAGAACAGTTGGTCTTCAGGTTTAAGCACTTGTTCTACATGAACAGAGTACAGTAAGACACAAGCATATAGTACTTAAAATAAAATTAGCTCATAGACTTTACCACATTCTTGGTTCAAGACCAGTAAAGAACAAGGCGTTCCCAGTCATCGTCCAGTAAATGTGTCTCAAGAGAACGTAAGCGAATTTGATGAGTTTCTTTGCCAGTGAAGTACGTTTTCTTCAGGTAATTCCTATACTTCCACCAACCATTCTTGAAGATAGCAGAGGAATTAGCACAAGATACCTCATCCTAAGTTTCCAAATCGGTCCTTCTCTATAGAGAAAAATGGGAAAATTCGCTGTATTATAACCATCATGGTGGTAGAATGTATGGGACAAAGCAAAGTAATTGCCATGAATAACATTACTTACACATAACTCCTGGACAAACACCTGCAACTGGCATTTTCCTTCATCTTCAGTATAATATTTCCATGATGGGAAGATACTCACATAGGATTTAACAACATCAAATGTGATAGATGCTAAACTATGAATGACTGGTTGTGCTTCCTCCACAGGAATATGTGTACTAACTGGTGGAGTTGGGGTTCGCCGTGGTAGTACTGGCACTTTGGGCACTGGAGCTACCTTACTAACTGCTCTTGTTTGGGAGCTCTGTGGTGGAGATGGTGTTGTGTCAACAGGAACTGGGTTACTATCTGCTAGGGTTGGGGTTAGATTGGGTGAAGCTGGTTCTCTGTCCATCACGGTAGGGGTAAAATCTGCGAGAGTCTGGGTTATGTGTGGTAGGGCTGGTTCTCATGCATATACAACCGGGCTGCTATCTCCACCAAGAGGTAGCATTGTTTTATTTGAAGACCGTGTTTTTAGTCTGTTAGATACTGCCATCACCCGCTCCAATTCAAATGGCTGATAAACAGGAAACATAGTTAAATATACAGACATTGTATGAGAGACATATGCACTAGATAGTGTGGAAAAAATAGGGCATTAAATAGTTGACATGTATATTTTTTAACTAAAACGGATAGCATGACATAATTTCACATATATGATGTCTATCTAAACTATATAGCATAGCATAACATAATTCAAAGATATGATGACTAACAAAGCAAGATCGCATGACATAATTCACATACATGTTATCTAAGTAACCAGGATCGCATGATTTAATTCACATGTGTGATTTATATGCTAAGCAGAGGGCATTCGCATATATGATGTCTGAACTAAGAACATGGTGTTGAATATTGTGTGTATGATGTCTAAAGTATGCAATGCAAGACACCATATGCATGATATGAGCAGTAGAACCATGCCAAGTTTGAGCATTGATAACCCACAAGTATAGGGGATCGCAACAGCTTTCGAGGGTAGAGTATTCAACCCAAATTTATTGATTCGACACAAGGGGAGCCAAAGAATATTCTTGAGTATTAGCAGTTGAGTTGTCAATTCAACCACACCTAGATAACTTAGTATCTGCAGCAAAGTGTTCAGTAGCAAAAGTGGTATGATAGTAATGGTAACAGTAGCAACAATAAAGATAAATGTTTTTGGGTTTTTGTAGTAGTTGTAACAGTAGCAACGGAAAAGTAAATAAGCGAAGAACAATATACGAAAAGCTCGTAGGCAATGGATCAGTGATGGATAATTATGCCGGATGCGATTCCTCATGCAATAGTTATAACATAGGGTGATATAGAACTAGCTCCAGTTCATCAATGTAAGGCATGTATTCCGTAAATAGTCATACGTGCTTATGGAAAAGAACTTGCATGACATCTTTTGTCCTACCCTCCCGTGGCAGCGGGGTCCTAGTGGAAACTAAGGGATATTAAGGTCTCCTTTTAATAGAGAACCGGACCAAAGCATTAACACATGGTGAATACATGAACTCCTCAAACTACGGTCATCACCGAGAAGTGTCCCGATTATTGTCACTTCGGGATTGTCGGATCATAACACATAATAGGTGACTATAGACTTGCAAGATAGGATCAAGAACACACATATTTAAAACAAAACAGAGGCCGGGCAACTCCCTCCCAGAGAGCTCCCCCGATGGCTTCGTTCGCTGGCCGTTCGATGGGGGTTCAATCTTGGTCGAGGTCCTTTTTTCACTGCTGACCGGTGGATGCTCGATGGAAATTCATCAGTCTCCTTTTGACCGCGTGGTGAGTTCGTTGGGGCGATGACTTGTGGGCTCAGCCTCCTACGCTATTGGCTGGGTCAATTCTTTTTGGGTCGCGGGCGGCCTCTCCTTGCCCGCCGCGTGCGTGTCTCGCATCGCGCGTCGTGGGCTAGTGCGCGCCTCTGGCTCGGCAGCCGGCTGGAATGACACGTCTACACCTGCCGCTACCCTTCCATGCAATGACATGTGGGCCAAGATGGCCGTTGGTCCCATGTGTAAGCGACTTTCTGTTGTTTTCCTCCGTGTTACGTCTGCGCAAATGTTTCTTGGTGGGAGCGTATGGGCAGAGAGGCATGGGGCGGTGTGATGCAGGTCAGCCGACGCGTGCACACCCGCGTCTTCCTATCACACAATGATGGGTGGGCCAGATTGCCGATGGTCCTACACGTCGGTTGGTGGGCTTCCTGCAATCCATGTCGCTTCAATTATGCCAGGGTTGGAGAGAGTTGTTGGGTTCCTGTGCGCGTTGTGCCGAGGCTGACCTCCACGCACTACCGTGTCCACTGACGCGTCGTTTCTCCAGGTCGTCCGGTGCCTTTGTTTAGTTTTACAAGGCCACTGATGCTGGGCCCGTGTTGAGGGGTGGGGCCAGTGGTCAGTTGCGCTATGTTTGATAGCTGTTGGGTTTGTGTGGCCAACGCATTGCTGACAACTGAACGTGCGAGCACCGCGCGTTGGGTCCCTCGTGCGAGGCGTCGCCCATGTGCTGGTGGCAAACCCTTCCCCAATCACAACATCCGCCAGAGCCACCGCGCCTGTCCTTCCTCCTCGCTGCCCCCTGCCGCGGCGCGCATCCCTCGGATCATCGTGCCCAACTCCCCTTCGTGTTTCTCCTCCTCCCAGAACCACATCCCGTCGCTTAGGCTCCTTGGTGGCGGCTGGCTCGAGGCGAGCCTGGCGCAGGCGGGGAGAAGCAACGGGGCGGCGGATGTAGGCGGGAGAGTGCCGGACGGCGCCGTCATTGTCGCCCCGCCAAGACGCATCGAAGAAGGACCAGGATCTCACCCTCGTCCCTTCTGGATGCAACTCCCCAGTGAGTTCCTCCTGCCTAATTCAGCTCCCCTTTCCATCTAATTTCATTCTTGTTTCACATGTTGGTTTGGTTGGCAAGAGACGTTGCGCCGCCGACTGCAGTAGCCAGGGTTGGCGTTGGTGATGTCTATAGTATTTTCGTCCTCGCCAGTCACACAATTCCTAGGTTTGGTCAATATACTTATCTTTTGATTTCTCCTATATTTTCCTTCCTGATTTTGTTTGATAATTTGCTAGGTTATGGGACTGGATCTCCATTTTCCAAGATTCTTAGCTGATAAGTATATTGTGCGGAAAAATCTCTACTGAATGACAAATCCAAGCAATGTAAGTGACCTAACATTTCACTGGTTGTATGGTACATCTCATACAATTTCTGAATTCCAATACCGTTCTTGTGTAGCTGGATACTCCATGGGACAAAGTTGAAGCTTTGTACATCACTTCTCTACCTGTTTATTAATGTTTCTTCATGTTTGGCAGTGATCTGGGTTTCCATGTACTTGATAGATGCATTCCTTATCTTTATGTGTTCCATCTATGTATATATGTTTCTGCCCATAAATGTATTTATGAGCTTGCTCTGTTTTTACTGCTTTCCTATGTCAATTTGAAAAGTACCCTTTATTCCCCTAAAAAGGGCTATACATGCATTTAAACGAGTGCACATTTTCTATAAACATAAGCATTGTCTTTACCCCACTGCTCTCTGGTGTGCAGCGATGAAGATTTCATGCTCAACCTCCCTCACGGCCCCGGGTTCGGCTACTTTCCAGTTTTGTTAGTTTTCTTCTTGGTAGCACTGAACACCATGGCAACATGGGTGTCGTGGCCACACACATGCATTTTGTCGTCCTCCTTAAAATTCAATTAGATTATATGCAAACATGCAGTCGTGTTTACTTAAGATCCAATTAGATGAATGATGTTTATTTTTCCATATAGTTTCTATTTAGAAAGGCCTCATATGCAAGTTGGGGACATGCCGTGAACATATGGTTTTGTGATATATGGTCTTGAGTCATATGTTGGATGGGTGATAATGGAAATTTTCTTGAGGATAAACCCGTGCATAAGTTTTGTGAGAGTTAAACCTGTTTTATGAGAGGTAAAGCTGTTTTTTGAGAGTTAAACCCGTGCATACGAATGTATTTTTTTTAGAACTGGTCAAACTATTTTTTGTGAGAGTTAAAGTTGTTTTCTAGAGGACAAACCCATGAATAAGTTTCTCATCTGTAGAGATTAATTAATAGGATGGTAATTTAAGTTTATTGGAGCTCTTTTTAAGAAGTGGGGGTCTGCTTTGGTTTCTTGCTGTTTGCATATTCTCTTAAAAACACTTGACTGACTGCAGCTGACTGTTTATACATCAATAATATGGGCAGTTGAATATGGCGTTTTCAAGTGAAGGATTTCAAAAATCTAATATGGCATGCCTATTTTTCATGGAAAAACAAATGGTACCTTATTTACTATTTAGTTTTTAAGCTAGACTAATTTGACTACACGCGTCCTGAGGTGCCTTCTGTTTTGGAATAGTCATAGAATGCTCCTTATTACGAGATGTTCCTTTGTCACTATTGGAAATTCTGCCTAGGGTGGCCTTTGTCTTAGTTTACAGCTTCATATGGCTACCTATGTATAACATATGTATGTTCTGTTTGAACCATCTCAAATCACATAGAGATGTTAAATTTTCAATGTGTTGCCTCGCGGTCGTGTGCCATCACCATGTTTACTCCAGAAAAGTGGAATGTGCAGAGTTTCTTGTTGATTAGTCAAATATTTGCTTTGCCTTAAAGACTGTCCCCATCTATGTTCCAGGTTGTGGCAACGCTGCAGATATGCCCATTGCCATTGAGCATTTCTATCTATATGCTTATACAGAGTATTTGGTTTTTGTACTATACGCTTGATGAAATAATTTCCTTATAAGCTGGGACAAGGCGTTTGTAGTTGATATTTGTACTATAAGCTCAATTTTTTTGGTTCATCTCATCTCTGGTTATTTTTTCGTTTTTTGTGTTTCTGCAGCATATTATCATTAGCATATAAAACCTCTTATCTTTCTTGTTTTCAACAATTATTCTTTGGCAGGGAAGACTATGATAACACTAAGATTATCAGGAAAGGATTCAGGGCTTTTTTTGAATCCAGATTATCACACATGATGCAAAATTAACAACCATGACTTTGAAATATGGATGATGATGCTTATTATGTGCTAGAAATCAAATATGTAAAGGAGAAGATAATGTTTGCGAAGGTGTGTATACTGAACAAGCATCCTAATTGATGTGTTTTCCTGTTGTTTCTTGATGTGCCCTCATGCAGCTGTGTCCATATATACTGATTGTTATACTTATTGTTGTGTGAGTTGCAGGAGAGGGGAGAGAGATACGGGTTGATTCTGGGTAAACTTTGCTTAATTTGTTGGAGAAAATGCTCGATAGATCTCATGGATGGATGAGGTTGTGGCAGTAGTTCTCGGGTGCAATATCTATCTTGATAGAGTGATCAACTAGGGCACATTAGAAGCAGAAGAGGAAACGTTTGGGCCGTCTATGGTGTTGAAGATTCAGTGTTTCTGTCTTGTGTACATGCACGGCCAGTTCAGTAACTAGATGGCCTTTTCTACTGTACTGGCGCTGCTACTTTTCACATGCTAGCTTCTTTGGAAAGCGCCAACAGTGTGTACAACATGTAAAGAGTCCATCTTGAAGGAACAGAAGCGGAAGTATGGAGCTGATGTATTAATGGTCAATCAAGGAATTCAGTCTCGATGAGCTTAACTAATGATGTGTGAGTTGAGCCTTAGGTCATTTTCAAAGTAACGGAAGTACAAGAGATTACTTGAAAATAAACATTTTTTCAATGCGACATGGTCTTAAGTGCGATTTTATACCACCAAATTAAAATATCATTGTAGACAACAGGCCTATATTTTTATTTTATTTTATTAAAGGGTTAAACTTGTTATCGTATGTGTTTGCCCACAACTAAATCAAAACATGATTTTTTTTTTCAATGTGAACATGGATTCAATGGGTCTATGCGCCATTTGACGTTGGTCCTTGCAAAATGAAACTATTTTCATCGAAAACATGGTTTCAGCGGGTCTCTGCGCCATTTGGCGTAGCTGGTCAACTAGTATTGATGAAAACATAATAGGTTTAGATCTGAAATCATGGCACTCGGGGCCTAGTGACAAGCATTAAGCATAGCAAAGTCATAGCAACATCAATCTCAGAACATAGTGGATACTAGGGATCAAACCCTAACAAAACTAACTTGATTACATGGTAAATCTCATCCAACCCATCACCGTCCAGCAAGCCTACGATGAAATTACTCACACATGGCGGTGAGCATCATGAAATTGGTGATGGAAGATGGTTGATGATGACGACAGTGACGAATCCCCCTCTCCGGAGCCCCGAACGGACTCCAGATCAGCTCTCCCGAGAGAGATTAGGGCTTGGCGGCGGCTCCGTATCGTAACACACGATAAAACTTTCTCTCCGATTTTTTTCTCCCCGAGACGGTATATATGGAGTTGGAGTTGAGGTCGGAGGAGGTCCGAGGGGCCCACGAGATAGGGGGCACGCCCTAGGGGGGGGCGCCCTACGGGGGGTGCGCCCCCTGTCTCGTGGACAGGCCTTGGGCCCCCTGGCCCTGATTCTTTCGCCAAAAATTCTTATTAATTTTGAAAAGTCCCTCCATGGATTTGCAGGTCATTCCGAGAAATTTTATTTTCTACACATAAAACAACATCATGGTAGTTCTGCTGAAAACAGCGTCAGTCCGGGTTAGTTTCATGAAAATCATGCAAGTTAGAGTCCAAAATAAGGGCAAAAGTGTTTGGAAAAGTAGATACGTTGGAGACATATCAACTCCCCCAAGCTTAAACCTTTGCTTGTCCTCAAGCAATTCACTTGATAAACTGAAAGTGAAAAAGAAAAACTTTTACAAACTCTGTTTGCTCTTGTTGTTGTAAACATGAAAAGCTAGCATTCAAGTTTCAGCAAATATTACGAACTAACCATACTCACAATAACACATAGGTCTCACAACTACTCATATCAATAACATAATCAGCTAGCGAGTCATAATACTAAAACTCGGATGACAACACTTTCTCAAAATAATCATAACATAATATAACAAAATGGTATCTCGCTAGCCCTTTCTGAGACCGCAAAACATAAATGCAGAGCACCTTTAAAGATCAAGGACTGACTAAACATTGTAATTCATGGTAAAAGAGATCCAGTCAAGTCATACCCAATATAAACCAATAATAATGAATGCAAATGACAGTGTGCTCTCCAGCGGGTGCTTTTAATAAGAAGGGTGATGACTCAACATAAAAGTAAATAGATAGGCCCTTTGCAGAGGGAAGGAGGGATTTGTAGAGGTGCCAGAGCTCGATTTTAAAATAGAGATTGAATAACATTTCGAGCGGGATACTTTCGCTGTCAACGCAACACCTATGAGATGGCTATATCTTCCACACTAAATGCATTATAGGCAGTTCCCAAATAGAATGGTAAAGGTTTATACTCCCCCAACCACCAACAAGCATCAATCCATGGCTTGCTCGAAACAACGAGTTCCTCCAACATACAACAGCCCTGGGGGAGTTTTGTTTAATTATTTGATTTTCTTTGATCTTTTTGGATCATGGGACTGGGCATCCCGGTTACCGGCCCTTTCTCGTGAATGAGGAGCGGAGTCCACTCCGCTGAGAATAACACACCTAGCATAGAAGATATAGGCAGCCCTAGTTGTTACATGAGTTGCTCGAGCATACAAAATAGAATTTCATTTGAAGGTTTGGAGTTTGACACATACAAATTTACTTGGAACGGCAGGTAGATACCGCATATAGGAAGGTATAGTGGACTCATATGGAACAACTTTGGGTTTTAAGGAGTTTGGATGCACAAGCAGTATTCCCTCTTAGTACAGGTGAATGCAAGCAAAAGACTGGGAAGCGACCAAATGAGAGAGCGACAACAGTCGTAAGCATGCATTAAAATTAATTCACACCAAGTACAAGCATGAGTAGGATATAATCCACCATGAACATAAATATCATGAAGGCTGCGTTGATTTGATTCAACTACATGCGTGAACATGTGCCAAGTCGAGTCACTCAATTCATTTAAAGGAGGATACCATCCCATCATACCACATCATAATCATTCTAATAGCATGTTGGCACGCAAGGTAAACCATTATAACTCATAGCTAATCAAGCATGGCACAAGTGACTATAATCTCTAAATGTCATTGCAAATATGTTTAATTCATAATAGCTGACTCAGGAACGATGAATCATCATATTTACAAAAACAAGAGAGGTCGAGTTCATACCAGCTTTTCTCATCCCAATAAGTCCATCATATATCATCATTATTGCCTTTCACTCGCATGACCGAACGAAGTGTATAATAATAAGAGTGCACGTGCATTGGACTAAGCTGGAATCTGCAAGCATTCAACCCAAGAGAGAAGACAAATAATACGGGCTCTAATTAAATAAACAATCATGCATATGAGAGCCACTAAGCATTTTCAATAAGGTCTTCTCAACCCCCAAATGAAAGAAAATAAAATAAAACTATTTACACGGGAAAGCTCCCAACAAGTAAAAGAAGAATAAGAAATCTTTTTGGGTTTTCATTTTAATTTCTACTACAAGCAAGGAGATTGAACTAACTAATTTTATTTTTGGTTTTTCTCAAGGTTTATCAAACACACAAGAAGAAGACTAGAAAAAGAAATTTAAACTAGCATGGATAATACAATGAAAGAGTATGAGCACTGACGACTAGTGTGTGAACATGAATGTAAAGTCGGTGAGAAATACGTACTCCCCCAAGCTTAGGCTTTTTGCCTAAGTTGGTTTAATACCAAGGACCACCGCTACTCTCTTCAGTGTAATGAGAGGTGTAATCAGGATACCACTGGTTGGTCATCTCTGGATCCCACTGGACAGATGATGCACGATAGGGGTCCAGCTCAGGTTCCGGTTCAGGTTCTGGAGTAAAAGCTCGAGCTCGATGATTGTTTACCGCCTCCGGTGTGACCAGAAATTTTTCTGCACGCAAATCAAACAACAGAGGTGAAGGCAAGATAATAATCTCAAAGTGTTTCTTATTGAATCTAAGTTTATACAAGAGCATCCTATCTTCGTTATCAACAATAAGCTTATGCGCTACCATTAAGGATGGCAATTTTACCCATGGGTACGGATACCTGCGGGTACCATACCCGCATGGGAAGGGTATGGGCACACTTTTATACCCACGGGTAGTACCCATATCCTACCCATTAAGTCATGGGTAGGGTACGGGTATAGTCTTGTACCCATGGGTATACCCATACTTTGCCCGTTTGTGAACTAATGTTAAGTTGTCGTCACTCGTCAATTAGTCATTAATTTTTTATGTGACTCGTCTACTCCTATTGACTTAAGAGTATGTTGTGATTTCTAAATTTTGATACTGGTCAATTACTCATCTACCTGTTATTGCGCTGAGATAATTGATTTTTTTGTCAAATGTGCAGTCAATGAGCATAAAATTGTGAATGACTTGTGTACTATTTGTTCTACCCGCTGGGTACCCAATGGGTATGGGTACCCGACGGGTATGGGTACGGGTAAAGTTTCATACCCATGGGTACGGGTATGGGTAAAATTTTGTACCGACTGACTATACAAGTATGGGTATGGTATTGCTCTACCATGCTCTTGTAATCTAAAATGTGAGGAGGCAGTTTTGTCTCCTTTTCCTCATGGTGCCTAATGGGTATCTGAAAATGTCTAGCAACACGTGCAGCATAGATACCTCCAAATATGGGACCTTCTGTACGATTAAGGGCTAGCCGTTTAGCAACGACGACACCCATATTAAAACTATTGTCTCCAAGCTAAGCATGTTGAAGCATGATAATATCAAGAATGCTCAAGTTTCCACTATTCCCACAACCAATCAAGCATCTGCTAGCAAATATGGTAAAGTAGCGTAAAACAGGAAAGTGTATGCTAGAGACTTTTGCTTCGGAACCCTTCTTTGGCTCTTCTACAGCAATAATATTAACAAAGCTAGCCACATCTTCACGATGGGGTTCCTCTAGTTCTCCCTCATAAGGTATCCTACATACCGTGCAAAAATGACGTAAAGACATTTCTTTGAACTCGTCATATAAATAAAATGATACTTCAGGCAGTGACTTCTTAGGATCAAAATTAAAGTTTTGCACGAAAGTATTGGTGAGTAAGAGATACTAATCGATTCGGTCGTAGATGAAACCGGTGAGGCCTGCAGTCTCGATTAAAGCATAAAAGTCTTCATAAATTCCAGCCTCTCTCAAGAAATCATCACATGGCCATTCACACACTCGTACTTCCGCTAAGCGAGGAAGATTATACTTGACTTTTTCCTTCTCTTTAGCTTGTTTTTCCTGGGAACTTTGGCTAGAAGAGCCCCTCAAAAGTTTCCTCAACATTTTCTAAAAATTTCTGAAATTTTAGTAACTTCAAAATAAAAGTGCATAAAACTAAACAAGATTGATAGCAACTACTCCTACAAGTGCCTAGAGCCCATATCATGCATTAGAACTACTTGGGACCTCAAAAATATAACATGCAAGCTCAAGAACAGGGTTACCAAGACAGCAAGGATTTGCAAAGAATAAAGCACTAGAACAAAAACTAATTGGACCAATGGAGGAGTCACATACCAAGCAACAATCTTCCAAAGCAGTTTTGTGAATGGAGTTTTGAGCTAAGAGATCAAAAATCGCAGCAAAACGAGCTAGAACTCGTGCTTGAGTTGGCTGGGGATTTTTTTGGGTAGAAGATGGAGTGTGTGGGTGCTGGCATAAGTGGAGGGGAGCCACCAGGGGCCCACGAGACAGGGGGGCGCCCTACAGGGGGGCCTACAGGGGGCGCCCTCCTCTCTCGTGGCCTGGTGGTTGGCCCTCCTGCAGTGTTTTTAGTGCCTAAAATCCTCAAATATTCCAGAAAAAATCATACTAAATTTGCAGGGCATTTGGAGCACTTTTATTTTGGGACTATTTTTTTATTGCACGGATAAATTAGAAAACAGACAAATAATACCATTTTTTCTTTATTTATTCTAAATAACACAAAGTAAAAAGAGGGTACAGAAGCTTGTGCCTTCTAGTTTCATCCATCTCGTGATCATCAAAATGAACCCGCTAACAAGGTTGATCAAGTCTTGTTACCAAACTCATTCCGATAACACGGAATCGGAGAAATTTCGAATAACACTAAGTTACCTCAACGGGGATATGAAAATCCCCAACAATAAGAATATCATACTTTTTCTTGACAGTAGGGAAAGGAAATTCAAAACCTCCAAAAATTATAGTTGGAACTTTTTCAATAGTATTGATGCTATGAACTTGAGATTGTTTCCTCGGAAAGTGTACCGTATGCTCATTGCCATTAACATGAAAAGTGACATTGCCTTTGTTGCAATCAATAACAGCCCCTGCAGTATTAAGAAAAGGTCTACCAAGGATAACAGACATACTATCGTCCTCGGGAATATCAAGAATAACAAAGTCCATTAAGATAGTGACATTAGCAACCACAACAGGCACATCCTCACAAATACCGACAGGTATAGCAGTTGATTTATCAGCCATTTGCAAAGATATTTCAGTAGGTGTCAACTTATTCAATTCAAGTCTATGATATAAAGAGAGAGGCATAACACTAACACTGGCTCCAAGATCACATAAAGCAGTTCTAACATAATTTCTTTTAATGGAGCATGGTATAGTTGGAACACCCGGATCTCCAAGTTTCTTTGGTATTCCACCCTTAAAAGTGTAATTAGCAAGCATGGTGGAAATTTCAGCTTTCGGTATCTTTCTTTTATTTGAGATGATATCCTTCATGTATTTAGCGTAAGGATTTACTTTAAGCATATCAGTTAAGCGCATACGTAAGAAAATAGGTCTAATCATTTCAGCAACAACAACAACAACAACAACAACAAAGCCTTTAGTCCCAAACAAGTTGGGGTAGGCTAGAGGTGAAACCCATAAGATCTCGCAACCAACTCATGGCTCTGGCACATGGATAGCAAGCTTCCACGCACCCCGGTCCATAGCTAGCTCTTTGTCGATACTCCAATCCTTCAGGTATCTCTTAACGAACTCCTCCCATGTCAAATTCGGTTGACCCCGCCCTCTCTTGACATTCTCCGCACGCTTTAGCCGTCCGCTATGCAATGGAGCTTCTGGATGCCTGCGCTGAATATGCCCAAACCATCTCAAACGATGTTGGACAAGCTTCTCCTCAATTGGTGCTACCCCAACTCTATCTCGTATATCATCATTCCGGACTCGATCCTTCCCCGTGTGGCCACACATCCATCTCAACATACGCATCTCCACCACACCTAACTGTTGAACATGTCGCCTTTTAGTCGGCCAACGCTCCGCACCATACAACATTGCGGGTCGAACCGCCGTCTTGTAGAACTTGCCTTTTAGCTTTTGTGGCACTCTCTTGTCATAGAGAATGCCAGAAGCTTGGCGCCACTTCATCCATCCGGATTTGATTCGATGGTTCACATCTTCATCAATACCCCCATCCTCCTGCAACATTGACCCCAAATATCGAAAGGTGTCCTTTCGAGGTACCACCTGGCCATCAAGGCTAACCTCCTCCACCTCACACCTAGTAGTACTGAAACCGCACATCATGTACTCGGTTTTAGTTCTACTAAGCCTAAACCCTTTCGATTCTAATCATTTTAGCAAAGCGCTCAAAATCCTCATCATCCTTTGACTTGGATGGTTTAGGAGGAAAGGGCATGGGTTTCTGAACCCATGATTCTCTTTCTTTACCATGCTTCCTAGCAACAAAATCTCTCTTATCATAACGTTGGTTTCTTGATTGTGGGTTATCAAGATCAACAGCAGGTTCAATCTCTACATCGTTGTTATTACTAGGTTGAGCATCAACATGAACATTATCATTAGCATTATCATCAGGTTCATGTTCATCACCTGATTACGTTTCGGCATCAGAGATAGAAGTGTTATTGGGATTCTCAAGTGTTTTTATATTAGGTTCACTAGAAGTTTGCATAGTCCTATCATTCTTCTTTTTCTTCTTCTTAGAAGAACTAGGAACATCTAGATTATTATTATGAGAATCTTGTTCAATTCTTTTAGGGTGGCCTTCAGGATACAAAGGTTCCTGAGTCATTCTACCAAATCTAGTAGCCACTCTAACAGCAAAGTCATTTTTATTATTCAATTCATCAAGCAAATCATTTTGAGCCTTGAGCACTTGCTCAGCTTGAGTAGCAACCATAGAAGCATATTTGCTAACGCGGTGAAGTTCATCTTTAACTCTAGCCAGATTATCACCTACGTGTCCTATCTCGAAAGCATTATTCTTTAACTCTCTACCAACATAAGCATTAAAACTTTCTTGTCTAGCCATAAAGTCATCGAATTCATCTAAGAAAGGACTATGAAATTTAGTAGAGGGTATTTCAACTTTATCATATCTATAGAGAGAATTTACCTTTAATACCTATGTCGGGTTATCAAGACAATGTGGTTCTTCAGGCGGTATATTCAGACCATGTATTTCTTCAATAGGTGGTAAATTCTTAACATCTTCAGCTTTAATACCTTTTTCTTTCATTGATTTCTTTGCCTCTTGCATATCTTCAGGACTGAGGAATAAAACACCTCTCTTCTTCCCAGTGGGTTTAGGAATAGGCTCGGGAGTTGGCTCAATTGGTTCAGGAATTACTTCAGGAACTGGCTCGGGAAGAATCCAATTATTTTCATTAGTCAACATATTATTCAATAATATTTCAGCTTCGTCGACTGTTCTTTCCCTGAAAACACAACCAGCACAACTATCCAAGTGGTCCTTGGAAGCATCGGTTAGTCCATTATAAAAGATATCAAGTATTTCATTTTTCTTAAGATGATGATCAGGCAAAGCATAAAGCATCCGGAGAAGCCTCCCCCAAGCTTGTGGGAGACTCTCTTCTTTGGTTTGCACAAAATTATATATTTCCCGCAAGGCAGCTTGTTTCTTATGAGCAGGGAAATATTTAGCAGAGAAGTAATAAATCATATCCTGGGGACTACGCACACAACCAGGAGCAAGAGAATTATACCAAGTCTTAGCATCACCCTTTAATGAGAACGGGAAATCTTAAGGATATATAAATAGCGAGACTTCTCATCATGAGTAAATAGGGTGGCTATATCATTCAACTTGGTAAGATGTGCCACGATAGTTTCAGATTCAAGGCCATAAAAAGGTTCAGATTCAACTAAAGTAATAATATCAGGATCAACAGAGAATTCATAATCCTTATCAGTAACACAGATAGGTGAAGTAGCAAAAGTAGGATCGGGTTTCATTCTAGCATTAAGAGACTGCTGCTTCCATTTAGCTAATAATTTCTTAAGATCATTTCTATCATTGCAAGCAAGAATAGCTTCAGCAGCTTCTTTGTTCATAACATAACCCTTAGGAACAACAGGTAATACATAATCATTGGGGGAACGTTCATCATCACTATCATCAATGATAGGCTCTTCAACATTTTCATTCCCCCTAACTCTAGCAAGTTGTTCATCAAGAAATTCACCTAATGGCAAAGTAGTATCACGCACAGAAGTAGTTTCATCATGCATAGCAGAAGTGGCATGATCAATAACATGCGACATATCAGAATTCATAGCAGTATCAGGTTTAGGTGTCGCAAGCCTATCAATAACGGAAGGAGAATCTAGTGCAGAGCTAGATGGCAGTTCCTTACCTCCCCTCGTAGTTGAGGGCAAAATCTTGGTCTTAGCGTCTTTCAAGTTCTTCATAGTGATCAACAGATATAAATCCCAAGTGACTCAGAGAATAGAGCTATGCTCCCCGGCAATGGCGCCAGAAATTAGTCTTGATAACCCACAAGTATAGGGGATCGCAACAGCTTTCGAGGGTAGAGTATTCAACCCAAATTTATTGATTCGACACAAGGGGAGCCAAAGAATATTCTTGAGTATTAGCAGTTGAGTTGTCAATTCAACCACACCTAGATAACTTAGTATCTGCAGCAAAGTGTTTAGTAGCAAAAGTGGTATGATAGTAATGGTAACAGTAGCAACAATAAAGACAAATGTTTTGGGGTTTTTGTAGTAGTTGTAACAGTAGCAACGGAAAAGTAAATAAGCGAAGAACAATATATGAAAAGCTTGTAGGCAATGGATCAGTGATGGATAATTATGCCGGATGCGATTCCTCATGCAATAGTTATAACATAGGGTGATATAGAACTAGCTCCAGTTCATCAATGTAATGTAGGCATGTATTCCGTAAATAGTCATACGTGCTTATGGAAAAGAACTTGCATGACATCTTTTGTCCTACCCTCCCGTGCCAGCGGGGTCCTAGTGGAAACTAAGGGATATTAAGGCCTCCTTTTAATAGAGAACCGGACCAAAGCATTAACACATGGTGAATACATGAACTCCTCAAACTACGGTCATCACCGAGAAGTGTCCCGATTATTGTCACTTCGGGGTTGTCGGATCATAACACATAATAGGTGACTATAGACTTGCAAGATAGGATCAAGAACACACATATATTGATGAAAACATAATAGGTTCAGATCTGAAATCATGGCACTCGGGCCCTATTGACAAGCATTAAGCATAGCAAAGTCATAGCAACATCAATCTCAGAACATAGTGGATACTAGGGATCAACCCCTAACAAAACTAATTTGATTACATGGTAAATCTCATCCAACCCATCACCGTCCAGCAAGCCTACGATGGAATTACTCACACACGGCGGTGAGCATCATGAAATTGGTGATGGAAGATGGTTGATGATGACGACGGCGAGAAATCCCCCTCTCCGGAGCCCCGAACGGACTCCAGATCAGCCCTCCCGAGAGAGATTAGGGCTTGGCGGCGGCTCTGTATCGTAAAACATGATGAAACTTTCTCTCCGATTTTTTTCTCCCCGAGACGGTATATATGGAGTTGGAGTTGAGGTCGGAGGAGGTCCAGGGGGCCCACGAGATAGGGGGGCATGCCCTAGGGGGGCGCCCCCCTGTCTCATGGACAGGCCTTGGGCCCCCTGGCCCTGATTCTTTCGCCAAAAATTCTTATTAATTCTGAAAAGTCCCTCCATGGATTTGTAGGTCATTCCGAGAACTTTTCTTTTCTACACATAAAACAACATCATGGTAGTTCTGCTGAAAAGAGCGTCAGTCCGGGTTAGTTTCATTCAAATCATGCAAGTTAGAGTCCAAAACAAGGGCAAAAGTGTTTGGAAAAGTAGATACGTTGGAGGCGTATCAAGCATACACCTCGGTGGGGGAATAGGACTGGTCATCTCTCTCGGAATCCATCTCTGAGGAGCTATCGGGACCCAGCAAGAGATCTGCTTTGACAGGTAGCACTATCTGCTCTAAAGGCCTTGTTTTCACTCAGATTTTTCCATCACCCACTCAAATGGCTGATTCACAGGAAGAGTAGTTTAATGTACAAACATTGTCGACAAATGGAAATTTAATGAAGAAAAGGATGGGCTAGATATCATTCAAATATATTATGCCTGGTTAAACAGGATGGCATTGCACATTTCACATATATTGTGGCTGGCTAAAAGACATGAGACTGCATAATTCCCATATATGATATTGAAACTAAACATGTGGCATTACAGAACATGTCTAAACTAAGTAGATGACATATATGATGTCGAAAGTAGGCACTACAAGGCAACATATGCATGATATGACAAACATCATCATGCCAAGTTAGAGCAAACACCTTGGGGAGTAATAGGAGTGGCCAGCTACGTCTGAATCTGCCTTAGAATAGATATCTTCCTCTGGATTACAATCAGGAGAGGGGGGAGGGTTTTCCATTGAACCCACCATGGAGCAATGTCTGCATAACATTGTATTGCCGCGAAAAACTCTTCTCTTTTTCTCTACATGTTCAGCATGACTGTGTACAATATCTGACATGCATACAAAAAATATAGTGAGATTATGTAAGGAGAGCATGCAGAAATCTAGAGTAATGTAACAACTAGTGGATGGATCCAAATATAATGATAGCAGGCTGATGATTGCTTTAATTTAATAAAAAATAGATGATGATTGCTTTACTATTTGTTTCCCACCCAAGATAAACAACATAGGCATACCCTAGGTGACCCAGATATTAGACAGAGATACTATTCATTGCTGCCTTGATATGTGCCCCACAACTAATTAAAAACTCAAGTTTGGACATCAATTTGGACATGACTTGGAGTCTAAGAGGTGAATAGGATAATAAAGTAGCAGGTAGTATTAAGCAATGCATAACATAAGCAAAAACAAAAGAGTGCGACCTCTCTTGTGGACCCATGTACTCCTCAGGTTCATCTATTGAGTCGATGATGGTGATGCCGGTGCGGTGGGTGCCGGCGGCAGGGAAGGAGATCTGAGGCGGCGAAAGATGGTCAGGAGTCATGATGTCTGGTTTGGTGGATGCTTCTGTCAATGGAGCAGCTCGGGTGAGGTGGACGACGTCGCGGTAGGAGCAGGACAAACCACACAAAGTTTTCTTCGACACCTACCTATAACTGAAGTAATTCTGTAAGGGCTCATTTGGCTTGCATGATTCTAAAAACACAGGGATAGGAAAAACACCGTAATAGGATAGTAATGCACATGGTAAACAGAGCATTTGTAAACACAGGATTTCTGTCAACTTGGGTGTTTGGTTCACAGGAATTGGAAGAGTAGAGGAATGCAAAGAAACATGGCCAAAATAAAGTGAAACCATATGAAAGTGTGTACAATTAGAATGTTATTCTACCACTAATGCACTTGTTCTTGTTCTCATGCATAGGATTTTGAAAAGTAGGTCTAGGTGGATGTTTTGCTCCATTCCTTTCAACAAAATGCATGAATAATTTAATAGTAGAGTGCCATAGGAAAATTTCCTATTGCTATGTTTTTCCGTTGAACCAAAATAGCCCTAATGGATCGACATGAATGTAGAGTAATAAGTGATGCTACAAGTGTGCAACCTCTTTGCCGTAGCCATGTCGACCTCAGCATCATTGGGTTGGTCGATGAAGAAGTTGAGGTAGAGGTGGCTGTCGGAGGTGTGGAGGAAGATCCGAGGAATCTGTAGATGGCGTCTAGTGCACTGCTTTGTTGTGATGGATCGTTCTATCGTTGGAGCAGCTCCGATGAGCCGTAAGACGTCAAGGCTGAAGCAGCACAAGACAGAAATTGTTAATCTCAAGTGGGATTCTAATAGCATCTCCAGTAGATGATGTAAAATAGATGTAAAATTTACATCACCAAAAACCACCTGACTACAACACATGAGGTAAAAACTATTGACTCTGAACTTAACTGTCGAAACTGAAATTTACTGTGGAATCTGAATGTTACTGTCAAAACTGAACGCAGTGATAGCAGAGAGGCACTTGACATGTAGTTTAGGGAGGGCCTGCCGTTCATCTTCAACCTGTAGCCCCCTGAGCCGCCAGCCGCCACCGGCCGAACCGCCGGCCCCCGTGCCGCCATGCTGCCCCAAACAACTCCCCACCGCCTCGGCCAGCCCTCTAGCCCCCCTGCGCCGAGCTTTTTCTCCGGCGATCCCCACGGCACCTCCCCACCACCGTCCCCTCCCCCCACCACCGGCGACCACCGCCCCCACCCTAAACCCTAAGATAGATAGTGGGCTACCTCTCCGGTGAGCCCCCCTCCCTGCTGCGGGTGGTTCTTCCTTAACTCGGGCGAGCCCCCCACCCCCTGAAAATCGACTGACCCAAAAGTCGATTCAGTTGACTGAAGTGTAGATAAATTAGAGCAGAGCAGCAGCACGAGCAAGGGGGAGAGCAGCAGCGTGAGCGAGTGAGCGAGAGCCGGAGCAGCAGCAGCAGCGCGAGCAAGAGCCGGAGTAGCAAGATCTGCGCGAGTGAGCGAGCAAGAGCCGGGGCAGCAGCAGCAGCGTGAGCGAGCGAGTGAGAGCCGGAGCAGCAGCAGCAGCAGCACGAGTGAGCGAGTGAGAGCCGGAGCAGCAGCAGCTGCGCGAGCGAGCGAGCGTGAGCCGGAGCAGTAGCAGCAGATCCGGTTGGTATGGACGTCTCCACCGAAGGGGCTTCGCACTGGGGGAGGGCCACCATGGAGATGTCGCCCGTGGCGCCGGCTTTGAGGTAGCCGCTCCATGGGGGTGCGGGATGGAGCACCGTCGGTGCGGGGAGGTCGAGTTAAGAAGAATGTGCAATGTGATGAGTGTACAACCTCTTTGGTGGCGCCGAGTAGGCCTCGGCTTCATCCGAGGAGTCGGTGAGGATGTTGCAGTTCCGGTGGAGCAGGTTAAGGCGGCGCTGTGGGGATGGAGCAGCCGTGATAGATGAAGCGATCGTTGGAGCAGCTCCTTGGAGGTGGAGGATGGGGCGGCTGAACCGGCGGGACGATGAGATGGACGATGGATCGTCATCCGGGGAGGTGGAAGAGGGATGTCGAGCTGTTGCGATGGACGATGTCGTCGGGGAAGAGGCTCCGACTAGGCTGCAGTGAGGTGATGGACGAAGGAGGGTGGGGTTTCGCGGCTGGAGCGGAGAGGTTATGGCGGCCTGGGATTTCGAATGGCGAAAAGGAGGCGATGGGAGGGGGAACCATGACTCAGGGATGCGCTTGTCCAAAATGTAGGGTGTGTTACAAAAGTACCCCCACCGATTTGAACTAGCGGCCCTTTCAGCTCAGGGTTAAAAGGGGGATTTCGCATGTCGGGATTTGGCAGCTGGAGGGAGTTTTCGCGTGCGTTGTAATTTCGTGATAGCAAGGCACGGGTTGTGAAGGCGCCAGTTTTGGGAGCACGATATCTGAATTTTCGGGATATAACAAGGCGCGGGTTGAATTTTAGGGACAAGCCTAACGTGTAATATTGTACTTGTACGTACCAAATCAATTCGCACTTCCTCAACGAAAAAAAACGAAAAAATAAAACTATTCACACCACGCAAAGAGAGAGTCTTGTCCCGTTTAGCTATACAAATGCTATTTAAAGTTACTCCCTCCTTCCATCTATATAGGGCCTAATGCGTTTTTCGAGGCTAACTTTGACCAAATATTAGAGAAATAATATATGACATGCAACTTACACAAAGCACACCGTTAAATTCATGTGTGAAAGGAGCTTTCAATGATATGATTTTCATATTGTGCATGTCATGTACTATTAATCTTGTCAATAGTCAAAGGCGGTCTTAAAAAACGCATTAGGCCATATATAGATGGAAGGAGTATGAATCCATGTTATGTCCAATTAAAAAAATTCGTTGGTTGTATAATGCATGTAACCTACTCATACCAACATTTTAGTGGATTCCAAATGTTTATACTACCGCTGCAATTTGAACTGAATTTGAATTTGTTTCTCTATTTCAATAAGAATCTACAATCATGATTGTTGCCAACTTCAACCATCATTCGTGTATTACCTTAACAACACACCACATGATTACTATAGAGATAGATATGAAATATGTGTACTATATGAAATCGAATTCAATTTTTTGAATACACTTGATGTTGATTCCAAATAATAGTACATTTGATGTACTAACGATATATTCATAATCTAAACCATGTTCCATACGTACACCGTGTTTATCACACAAAGTATAGTGCCCCGCCCCCTACATTATGACAAGTATTTAGCCTTGAGCTGCAAAAGCCACACATTAGCCCAAATTATAATCAATGTTTTATATATTATATGTAGTACTAGCAAGATGCCCATGCGTTCCATGGAACATCAACATGATCAAGGGGAGGCCTTATTTGCAAATATGGAGAGGGGTGTGGGTATCTTTTTTCAAAATTGCCATAGTTTCCTTCCTATCCGTCCGATATAAATCGGACGGCCTATATTGCAGGATGGCAGGCACACCATCATCAAAAACTCTGTTTTTTATAAGAGTAGAGATAAAATATATTTCTATGTAGTATAACATGTTCATAACCACACCATGTGTATCACCGTTATATATATTCACGCCTACGTCAGTTTAAAACACTATGATAAATTCTTCAAATATCCTAATTCGCTTTTTATAATGAATTATGATCTCTATTCGTCTTTTACACCCACACAATCCTCTTATCTTTGTAGCTAGCGCTAACTTTCTCGCATGCATGCACACGCACGCATCCCTCTCACCCTCCCTCAGCATTCTCTAGCTCCATCGCGCAAATTTGTATTTTCACTTTAGGTCGTTCACCCATGGTGTGTGTAGGCCCCCCAACTCCTTCTTTACAGCACACATCGATCGATATGCCTCTCTAGCCAGGTGTGCCTACCACAAACACAAGCTTACCCTCTTCTCTTATCACCGTCCATGCCTCACTCCCACCACTCTTTTCATTGATCTCGTACTTGCACACTCCTTGCCCCTCGACATAGTATGCCTCACGCACCACCTCCTAGATGCATCCCTCTCTCTCTATCCTTCTCCCCGGGCCTTATCTGCTTCTAACACATACATGCATGTATACCGATTGATCTCCCTACATATACCCAGGTCGACTTTAACTATTTTCCCCCCACCCATTGACCGACGTACCTCACAAGTTATGTCTCTCCTTTCTCTGACAAAGGACGATTAGTCTTCCTATGTAGTTACGTCTGCTTACCACAGCCATATCGTCCCCCCTCATCATTTGTGCATGCCTCCTGAGTCGTATCTCACACGCACGTGCACAGACAGACAACCATCCCCTCTCTTATTGATATTGCAGGCATGCCCTCCGTTTGTCTATCAAGCCTCTCCCACCATTTGTTAGAAGCAACTCCACTACCACCCCCTCCAACACTCTAGCTCTGTCTCTCTCCCAACCTTATTCCTCTCCTACACATATGCATGGATGTCGATCGATCTCCCTTAATACATAAGGTAGGCCTCTCTCCTCCTCCACACGTATGTACCTCTATAGTTAATTAGGCCTCCCCCCACCACCACACACCGATAGTCGAGCACTATAGGTAGGTATCCATGCCATAGAGACAAACTGCACCTGTCCCCTCTCACGTTCCAGTAGGCCAGCCACTCTATATCTTCGACGTGGGCACACACAAATTCGATGACACTCTTTATCGATCGCGCGCGCACACACACACACATCACCCCTCTCTTCGATTCTACGGATACCTCAATCCGATGATACCTCCACTATCTTCTCGTGGATCGCCCCCTCTATATATATGATATATCCAGGACTCTATTTCATGCACATTGCATATGTTACATTTTTTTATTGACCCCCCCCCCCAAAAAACACTCACGAACCCACACACCATATCTCTCTATGTTTGTATCTCTCTCACACAACCCCATGTAGGTGGTGCACGTACACGAAGAGAATAGGTGCACATACTCACACTTCGTGCCCAGCCACACCCGCGTGGGTACATGGTGGAGCTCATTTATGTACGAAATGGCAGCCCACGTGCTAATTTGAACACGTGTAGCGGTTGTTTACCTATGGAGGTCGTGTACCATGTGTGCACGAAACAAAGTTCGACTTGATGTGTTGGTGCGTTATTTTTAAATAAAGTTATATCGCTCAATGGCATGTACACAGAATATAAAACAATTTTTATGGAGAAAAAGGTAGTCCACTCCACTATATACAATGGAGCCTGCCTGCCTGGGTTTGTCTCTCTTGGGAGTATCTCACACAAGGTGGCGGTGGCCTCTCTCTCTCTCTCTCACCATTGGTCACTGATCCGGCCGCATCCCATCCACCGGCGAAAAGGAAGGATGTGCATCATTTCTTCGTTCGGCGGCGCCGAGGCAGCACGTCCCGATCTGCAGTACCCGCCGTTCTCTCTGACCAAGCTCCGGCGCGGTAGGGCCTATGCCACCTACTCGCTGCCGCAGTATGGGCAGATCCCGCCTGTCGCCGCTCACCTAGTTACATCCCGACGACCCCCAGGTATCTCCTCCGGCCTTGCTCCACTGCCCGTCTTCCCTCGTCGCTGCATGTGGATCTTCCATAGTTCTTTGCCCGAAACGTAGCTTGTCCAACGTACTTTCCATATTGCAATCTCATCCTCACACCGTTTTAGACAAACACAACCGTGTTGTTATCTTCCCTTAGGACAAGGAATATGCTACTTTTTTGTCGTCGCATGTGTCATCAACTGTTATTGGCCAGTAATTATTTCCTTTCTACCTCATTTTTGCAAACAGGGCTATCCATTTCACCTCATTGCTATTTGCGACCTTTTTGTGAACTGCACAAATCACTTTTTTCTTAAGAGTGTTTTGTGCAGTTGTACTAAAATGTCACATGGGCAATGTCTCTACATTTCAGTGCGACTGCACAAAGGGAGATTGGTTTTGCTCTATCCTCCTCATCCAACTCCGAGCCTAATCTTCTCCAACTAGTTAGTCTTAAGAGAGACTGCAAAGGTGACTGACTTCTATTTGTGTGTTTATTGTTTCATTACCAGTCCTCTATTATCGTAATCACACTTAATATCTTTGGAACAGGGACGCTCAGCTCTATTTTAGTGGAACTGCACAAAATGATCAGAATGTTGCATGCTCCCGACAGTTACTTTTTTCCCAACATGCCTTGTTGATTTAGACAGAGTTGGGGGGACGTTGTTGCCAATGAAAGCATGGATCAGTTTTAATTTAACACCTTCTCACAACCTTGTCTTCAGTTGTGATGTAAATATTAGCTCTGATCTGCTAATCATTGAGATGCATTAGCAAGGAAGTTAGTTTTTTATTGTTTCCGAAAGAGCATCGATGGCAAGACACACGAAACAAAAGCTGAAAGCTCAGAGCATTATATAATTTCATGTCGCTGGAAACTTATTTGTATAGTACGTCAATTATGTAAACAAATGCTGGAAGCTTGATAGCATTGCCAGAAGCCTCTTCAGCATTCGGTTCCATGTGCCATGCACAAAATTATACTCCTCCGTTCCTAATATTGGTCTTTTTACAAATTTCAAATGGCCATATTTTAGAGTATAGATTCACTCATTTTGCTTCGTATGTAGTCACTCGTTGAAATCTCTAGAAAGACTAATACTCCAGAGTATATTTAAGAACCGAGGGAGTAGTGCACAACCGCATGGGAGAATCAGCCCAGTCGTTGCGCTGCATTAATAGTGAGTAATGAGCAGTCAAATCATTAGCCCCACCTTTCCCACTATAAGTTGCTCGAAAGAAGCAACCATCAATGCGCTCTTCTTTGAATTCGCTCATACTACTCCATCCGTCACTGTTTGTAGAGCGTGTTTCAAAAAAAATCTGGGACCAAGGCGACTAGCGATCGGCCTGAAAAATAGCATTGGTAGTTATAGCACGGCGTCTATTACTAGAGGAAATAATGAGTACACACATGCATGCAGTGCCCACCCCGGGTACACACATGCATGCACTTACTCCACTCCATAGTACATCGAGAGAAAATTGTGGACTTGATTGTGGTTACCATGCCCTAATTAATTGAGCACTAAACCAAACGCGTCTAAAGTCTCTCTGGTGGTGGGAATGCATTGAGAGAAATGCATCAGAAGGAAGCGTGCCCCGTAAACTGTGATAGAGGGAGGAGTAGTATGAAGGTGCAAAACCAAGTACGCGTATGGCCAGTCGGTCAACGCACCTCCTCTAGGCATATCACTGACATGTGGGACTGGAGTGTTAGCAAACCGATCTCAATTGACGGCAAACTAGCCAACCCGTTGTTCCTTGACAGAGATGAGGAGCGAGAGCACACAAACGGGCTCGCACGGAGGCCAAGATATATTCGAGCATGGTTGATCGATATCATCATTACATGTTTGATGTTTTTAATACTATACTATTGGGCTGCCATTTTCCGCCCTTCTCCCAAATAAATGTGTACTTTATCATAGATTAAAATAAAATAAGAGTACAGACGCTCCACCATGCGGTTCTAGTAGTAGTACTACTCGTACTACTAAACCTTGCGCTTGGCTCTTCGCCTCTTCGTGAAGTTGAACAATGATGGTACTCCGCATGTTGGGTACTACAGTGTATGCCTCTAGCAGTCTGACACTGAATGAACTGATGCATGTCCACCCCCTGGGCAAGGGTAGGTTGCATTAGTCAAAAGGCGTGAGCGAGCATCACCTTGTCCTACAAGCTTCTCCTCATTCTGCGAGTTGACGGGACACACCAAAAAGTAGTGCTAGTCCGTACTCCCTCCTTTCCGGTTAATATGGCTTAATCTTTTTTGCGGGTAAATGAGAGAGCTCTATTCATATATAAGCATTCTTAGGACGACCAGCCAAGAGACTGGTCACTAGGAAGCGAGGTACCCCACAACAAAAGAAGAAGGAAGCGAGGTGTTTCATCAAGCTAGCTCTCGGCCACATTCAAAGTGCAGCAAGCACGGTTCGCACAAAGATGCGCCCCAAGGTTTGCTGACCTGTTTACATGCGAAATAACAAAAAAAGAGGAAATATTACCAAGCGCTCCTATTTGTAATAGGATATGAGCCAGAATTAAGCGAGAATTGTGGCGAGTGTTCCATGCAATCAACTTCCATCATCACATGCGAGAACCCTCGAAGAGAACCAAATGTGTTGAAGATTGCTTTATCACATTTTTAAAATATAATAAGAGTGCAGACGCTCCTCCATCCGGTTCCTAGTAGTATAGTACATACCTCTATAGTAGTAGTACAAGTACTAGTAAGCTTTGCGCTTGGCTGTTCGCCTTTTCGGGAAGTCGAACAATAATAGTACTAGTATAGTGTATGCTTCCGGCAATCTGACACCGAATTAACTGTACACATCCACCGCCTAAGCGAGGGAGAGCTTGCATTAGTCAAAAGTTTCTCCTTGTCCTGTGAGCCACCGCGCGCAAGCTTCTCCCGTCCCGCAAGCTTCTCCTCGTTCGGCAAGTTAACGGGACACAGCAAAGTAATGCTAGTCCATACTGACTCCTTTCCGGTTAATATGGCTTAATTTTAAACGAGATAAATACACTGTCTGTCACTGTATATTTGTAAAAATACGGTCAGTGGACTTCATAATACGCTCATTGCACTCAATATATACATTTTCCGGTGTTTATACGGTCACTAGCTCACCCTGGCTGAGTATGTGTGTGCATGCACGTGTAGGTTGAGCACTTGAGCGTGACCATGTGTGTTCCATCATGTGCTCGGACATGCATGCATTAGGGCGTCGCACGCGTTTTTGCATCCATGTGTACGTGTGACTGTTGCATGCATGCACGAGGTTGTAGTCCCTTACATTCACATGTTCATAAGTCAATGCTTTATCAAAATGTTGCATGCAAGGTTTAATCATTCGTTGTTCACGCATGCATTCCCGATATTAATACGTTGGTAAAGACAATTTTCTTGAGGAAAATGAGCCCATGAATTGAGTACAAAGGGGACCAATAAGCCAAGAGGGAGGGAGTACCAGTAGTGAACCGGAAGGAGGGAGTAGGTACCTGTAGTACAGTACTACTTAACAGCGTGCAGTAACAAAGATCCTCTGTGCGCATCCTGTCTACGTGTCATGTAAGAAAATAGAGATAAGTACAAGTGAGACTCAAGAACGGTCATACACGTAGGGGGAGTACGTGTAGGGGCCACTAAGGAGCAGTCAAATCACATAGTAAGTTAATCGGCAGAAGCAACCATCATTTCACTCTTCAATGACACGTACGCAATATAAAATGGTTGATATGGAGAGAAAAATAAAACCACTATATATACACTAGTAGGAGCCTAAGCTACAAGCCTGCTTGCTTGGGTTGCTCTCTTCACAAGCATAGAACGACGGTGGCCACACCGCTGGTCACATCCGGCCTGATCCCGCCGCTGGGGGAAGGGAACAATGTTCTGCATAGACGCAGTCGACATCAGCGAGGGAGAAAACCCATAGTCGGTGCGTCCCAATCGGGGGTCCCCGCGGTATGGGCTGATGCCGGGTCCCAACCGCCCTTCTAGCTACAGCCCGACATCCCAAGTAGTGCATCTTCCTTTTGGAGCCAGCTTGCTCCACTGCCGCAGCTCCCCACGTAGCTCCATCTCCATGTCGATCTTTCTCTAGTTCTACCGGCTTCTATTTGTGATGAGTTTATGTCTCATGAACTAGTGCCGGTACTATTATTCTAATCACACTTCTTCAATATCCTTGCCATCAAGGATGCTCAGCTCGATTTTAGTGGAACTGCACAAAAGCATCGTATGATCCGAGGGTGCCAGCCGTCTTTCCTGCGATAGGTTCTACCTAGCCAGGAAATTAAATCATGTTTAGGGTTTAGGGTTTAAGTCGTAGTGACCCCATTAGTAGTTTTTCTTTTGTACATGCTCTCACAACTTTTGTCTTTAGTTGTGAAGTAAATATTGGCTATGATCTGTGAATCATTGAGATGCATCAGCATGCGTGTTAGTTTTCCTTTGTATTTGATGGAATGTTGTAACGGGGCAACCTTGGAGTAGGAATGAAAATGGAGTGGAAAGTTTCTATTTTTCCGGACAAAAGGTGGAAACGGAGAGAAACCAATGTTCCGTTCATTGGATTGCGCCATCGAACAAAACCAACGTTTAAATCACGTCTCTCGCGTTCGTGTCTGATGTCTACTACGCAACCTTCTTCTGGTAGATGTTGTTGGGCCTCCAAGTGCAGAGGTTTGTAGGACAATAGCAAATTTCCCTCAAGTGGATGACCTAAGGTTTATCAATCCGTGGAAGGCATAGGATGAAGATGGTCTATCTCAAACAACCCTACAACCAAAGAACAAAGAGTCTCTTGTGTCCCCAACACACCCAATACAATGGTAAATTGTATAGTTGCACTAGTTCGTCAAAGAGATGGTGCTACAAGTGCAATATGGATGGTAGATATAGGTTTTTGTAATTTGAAAATATAAAAACAGCAAGGTAACAAATGGTAAAAGTGAGCAAAAACGGCATTGCAATGCTATGAAACAAGGCCTAAGGTTCATACTTTCACTAGTGCAAGTTCTCTCAACAATAATAACATAATTGGATCATATAACTATCCCTCAACATGCAACAAAGAGTCACTCCAAAGTCACTAATAGCAGAGAACAAACGAAGAGATTATTGTAGGGTATGAAACCACCTCAAAGTTATCCTTTCTGATCGATCTATTCAAGAGTCCGTAGTAAAATAACATGAAGCTATTCTTTCCGTTCGATCTATCATAGATTTCGTACTAGAATAACACCTTAAGACACAAATCAACCAAAACCCTAATGTCACCTAGATACTCCAATGTCACCTCAAGTATCCGTGGGTACGATTATACGATATGCATCACACAATCTCATATTCATCTATTCAACCAACACAAAGTACTTCAAAGAGTGCCCCAAAGTTTCTACCGAAGAGTCAAGACGAAAACGTGTGCCAACCCCTATGCATATGTTCACAAGGTCACTGAACCCGCAAGTTGATCACCAAAACGTACATCAAGTAGATCACATGAATATCCCATTGTCACCACAGATAAGCACATGCAAGATATACATCAAGTGTTCTCAAATCCTTAAAGACTCAATCCGATAAGATAACTTCAAAGGGAAAACTCAGTCCATTACAAGAGAGTAGAGGGGGAGAAACATCATAAGATCCAACTATAATAGCAAAGTTCGCGGTACATCAAGATCGTGTGAAATCAAGAACAAGAGAGAGAGAGAGAGAGAGAGAGAGAGAGAGAGAGAGAGAGATCAAACACATAGCTACATGTACATACCCTCAGCCCCGAAGGTGAACTACTCCCTCCTCGTCATGGAGAGCGTCGGGATGATGAAGATGGCCACCGGTGAGGGATCCCCCCTCCGGCAGGGTGCCGGAACAGGGTCCCGATTGGTTTTTGGTGGCTACAGAGGCTTGCAGCGGTGGAACTCCCGATCTATGGTGCTCATAGATGTTTTCGGAGTATATGGGTATATATAGGAGGAAGAAGTAGGTCGGTGGAGCTGCAAGGGGCCCACGAGGGTGGGGGCGCGCCTCCCTGCCTCGTGGCCTCCCCGCTTCTTTCTTGACGTCCACTCCAAGTCCTCTGGATCACATTTGTTCCAAAAATCACTCTCCCGAAGGTTTCATTCCGTTTGGACTCCGTTTGATATTCCTTTTCTGTGAAACACTGAAATAGGCAAAAAGACAGCAATTTGGATTGGGCCTCTAGTTAATAGGTTAGTCCCAAAAATAATATAAAAGTGTATAATAAAGCCCATTAGACATCCAAAATAGATAATATAATAGCATGGAACAATCAAAAATTATAGATACGTTGGAGATGTATCAGTTTCTCACCCTTCTCCACGGCTCGACCCCAGACAGTCGCTCGGCATGCCACTCACCGCAAACCGAGTATATGATAACTTTCCTGCCTGCTTGGCGATGGATTGAGTCATGGAGTACTAGAACTACTGGAAGAGATTGACGAGTTGGGGGAGGACAGCTAGCTATAGCACGGACTCCCAAGAACTTTTTACATGCATGTTGCGGCCGGCTATTGCGACCTTTGAATGCGGAGCAGTCGCATGCACCAGGAAGCGACACGGGCGACGCTCTCTCGACCGGTGCGCCGCTTCAATGCTGGCTCCATTGAGAGGTCGCGTCCGCTCTGGCCGGGCATGAATGCGGTACTGACTGTTTCGGGCGGGAAGCACGCGCGGGTGATGAAGAGGGTTCGGGTTGGTCAAGAGCAGGCATGGCAGCGGTCCGGACGCCCGCAAGCAAGATATGTTGTACATTAATATTGTTGCGTATATAATTAACAATGTAAATAATGTGCTAGTTGGACAAATATGATTGGAGATGGAGACGGAGATGGAATTTTACGTAAACATGGATATGCATGTTTATGTCTATGTGTGTGTGCACGAAGACTCTCGCGACCTGGAAGCGGGGGCGTGTTTTTGATCGAGTTTTCTTTCTTGGTACATTAAAAACTGTCCGCTAGTTTTCATTTCTTTTTTCCGGGAACGCGCGTATTCTATTTAAAACCACTGCTATGGAGAGATTTTTTACTCCATTGTGTATATAGCCTCTTGTTTGATAGGGTTTCTCGTGTCTCGCTCTCTCACCCTCTCCATATCAAAACAAGATGACAGTGTCCACTCTATCTCTCTCCTCACCGGTGGTCACGGATCCGGCTGAATCCCGTCCGCTGCGGGAGGTGAGG